>NW_017679769.1:0-721 GCF_001879085.1 Nicotiana attenuata | reverse complement strand
GTTGGGCTGGTAAACTTCAGACCTCTCTTTTATAAGTTGGAGAAATATGGACTTCACACTAAATATACTTACTCATGTAGTTTTCCAGGATCATGTAGGGCCTGCAATTTTACACGAATTGGAAAAATTTCCTGTTCATTCACTTGGACTTCCATCCCTTCTTTCTGACCCCGGGGCCAAGACACCAGAGGAGGCATTAGTTCACATATTTAGTGAAGCAAGGAGAACAACCCCGTCAATACTCTATTTACCTCAATTCCATCTTTGGTGGGAGAATGTGGGTTATTTCTCATCTTTCTTTTTCCTCCTCCTTCGTGCTTTATTTTGACATTTTTAGTGCATAGATGATTTTTTGACCCTGCTTATTTCTTCAGGCACACGAGCAGCTTAAAGCTGTTCTGCAGACACTGTTGGAAGAGCTACCATCTGACTTGCCTATACTATTATTTGGGACTTCCTCAGTACCACTTTCTGATCTACCTGATGAACCTTCTTCAGTATTTCTACACCACTAGCATGTATGCTCTATTTAGTCTTGAAATACCACCTTTACGTTTGTCTTTTCTATTAGTCACAATTCTCTTTGTCATACTTTGGTATATGCTTATCTACCTTCTATTTCTATCAATTATCTAACTCTTCCCACGCTGCTTATAAATTTAACTTCCTCATCTTAGTTGGCTAAAGTTTACTATGTTAAGTTCTGTTTGGTAGGTTGTAT
>NW_017679768.1:15357-15722 GCF_001879085.1 Nicotiana attenuata | reverse complement strand
TAGACAATGGACCTCTATCCCCTAGTTGCCTTTTGCCAACATTAGGGCTCCAATCCCTGAGTTGAGCTTTTTACCTTTTAGCCAACATAAGGGTGCCAATCCCTGAGTTGCGACTTTTAGACATAGGGCCTCCATTCCCTAGTCTCCTTTTGCCGACATTAGGGCTCCAGTCCTTGAGTTGAGCTTTTTACCTTTTAGCCAACATTAGGGCTCCAATCCCTCAGTTGCGCCTTTTAGACATAGGGCCTCCATTCCCTAGTTGACTATTGTCAGCATTAGGGCTCCAATCCCTGAGTTGAGCTTTTTACCTTTTAGCAAACATTAGGGCTCCAATCCCTGAGTTGCGCCTTTTAGACATAGGGCCT
>NW_017679768.1:10142-10399 GCF_001879085.1 Nicotiana attenuata | reverse complement strand
TTAGCCAACATTAGGGCTCCAATCCCTGAGTTGCGCCTTTTACACATAGGGCCTCCATTCCCTAGTCGCCTTTTGCCCACATTAGGGCTCCAATCCCTGAGTTGAGCTTTTTACCCTTTAGCCAACAATAGGTCTCCAATCCCTGAGTTGCGCCTTTTAGACATAGGGCCTCTATCCCCTAGTTGCCTTTTGCCAACATTAGGGCTCCAATCCCTGAGTTGAGCTTTTTACCTTTTAGCCAACATAAGGGCTCCAAT
>NW_017679768.1:7906-8583 GCF_001879085.1 Nicotiana attenuata | reverse complement strand
TCCTTTTGCCAACATTAGGGCTCCAATCCCTGAGTTGAGCCTTTTACCTTTTATCCAACATTAGGGCTCCAATCCCTGAGTTGCGCCTTTTAGACATAGGGCCTCCATTCCCTAGTCTCCTTTTAACAACATTATGGCTCCAATCCCTTAGTTGAGCTTTCTACCTTTTAGCAAACATTAGGGCTCCAATCCCTGAGTTGCGCCTTTTAGACATAGGGCCTCCATTCCCTAGTCGCCTTTTGCCAACATTAGGGCTCCAATCCCTGAGTTGAGTTTCTTACCTATTAGCCAACATTAGTGCTCCAATCCCTGAGTTGCGCCTTTTAGACATAGGGCGTTCATTTCCTAGTTGCCTTTTGCCAACATTATGGCTCCAATCCCTGAGTTGAGCTTTTTACCTTTTAGCCAACATTAGTGCTCCAATCCCTGAGTTGCGACTTTTAGACATAGGGCTTCCATTCCCTAGTCTCCTTTTGCCGACATTAGGGCTCCAATCCTTGAGTTGAGCTTTTTACCTTTTAGCAAAAATTAGGGCTCCAATCCTTGAGTTGCGCCTTTTAGACATAGGGCTTCCATTCCCTAGTCGCCTTTTGCCAACATTAGCGCTCCTATCCCTGAGTTGAGTTTCTTACCTATTAGCCAACATTAAGGCTCCAATCCCTGAGTTGCGCCTTTTA
>NW_017679768.1:0-3165 GCF_001879085.1 Nicotiana attenuata | reverse complement strand
ACCTTTTAGCCAACATTAGGTCTACAATCCCTGAGTTGCGCCTTTTAGACATAGGGCCTCCATTCCCTAGTCACCTTTAGCCAACATTAGGGCTCCAATCCCTAAGTAGAGCTTTTTACCTTTTTCGCCAACATTAGGGCTCCAATCCCTGAGTTGCGCCTTTTAGACATAGGGCCTCCACTCCCTAGTCGCCTTTAGCCAACATTAGGGCTCCAATCCCTAAGTTGCGCCTTTTAGACATAGGGCCTCTATCCCCTAGTCGCCTTTTGCCAACATTAGGGCTCCAATCCCTGAGTTGTGCCTTTTTAGACATAGGGCCTCCATTCCCTAGTCGCCTTTTGCCAACATTAGGGCTCCAATCCCTGAGTTGTGCCTTTTTAGACATAGGGCCTCCATTCCCTAGTCGCCTTTTGCCAACATTAGGGCTCCAATCCCTGAGTTGTGCCTTTTTAGACATAGGGCCTCCATTCCCTAGTCGCCTTTTGCCAACATTAGGGCTCCAATCCCTGAGTTGTGCCTTTTTAGACATAGGGCCTCCATTCCCTAGTCGCCTTTTGCCAACATTAGGGCTCCAATCCCTGAGTTGTGCCTTTTTAGACATAGGGCCTCCATTCCCTAGTCGCCTTTTGCCAACATTAGGGCTCCAATCCCTGAGTTGTGCCTTTTTAGACATAGGGCCTCCATTCCCTAGTCGCCTTTTGCCAACATTAGGGCTCCAATCCCTGAGTTGTGCCTTTTTAGACATAGGGCCTCCATTCCCTAGTCGCCTTTTGCCAACATTAGGGCTCCAATCCCTGAGTTGTGCCTTTTTAGACATAGGGCCTCCATTCCCTAGTCGCCTTTTGCCAACATTAGGGCTCCAATCCCTGAGTTGTGCCTTTTTAGACATAGGGCCTCCATTCCCTAGTCGCCTTTTGCCAACATTAGGGCTCCAATCCCTGAGTTGTGCCTTTTTAGACATAGGGCCTCCATTCCCTAGTCGCCTTTTGCCAACATTAGGGCTCCAATCCCTGAGTTGTGCCTTTTTAGACATAGGGCCTCCATTCCCTAGTCGCCTTTTGCCAACATTAGGGCTCCAATCCCTGAGTTGTGCCTTTTTAGACATAGGGCCTCCATTCCCTAGTCGCCTTTTGCCAACATTAGGGCTCCAATCCCTGAGTTGTGCCTTTTTAGACATAGGGCCTCCATTCCCTAGTCGCCTTTTGCCAACATTAGGGCTCCAATCCCTGAGTTGTGCCTTTTTAGACATAGGGCCTCCATTCCCTAGTCGCCTTTTGCCAACATTAGGGCTCCAATCCCTGAGTTGTGCCTTTTTAGACATAGGGCCTCCATTCCCTAGTCGCCTTTTGCCAACATTAGGGCTCCAATCCCTGAGTTGTGCCCTTTTAGACATAGGGCCTCCATTCCCTAGTCGCCTTTTGCCAACATTAGGGCTCCAATCCCTGAGTTGAGCTTTTTACCTTTTAGCCAACATTAGGGCTCCAATCCCTGAGTTGCGCCTTTTAGACATAGGGCCTCCATTCCCTAGTCGCCTTTTGCCAACATTAGGGCTCCAATCCCTGAGTTGAGCTTTTTACCTTTTAGCCAACATTAGGGCTCCAATCCCTGAGTTGCGCCTTTTAGACATAGGGCCTCCATTCCCTAGTCGCCTTTTGCCAACATTAGGGCTCCAATCCCTGAGTTGAGCTTTTTACCTTTTAGCCAACATTAGGGCTCCAATCCCTGAGTTGCGCCTTTTAGACATAGGGCCTCCATTCCCTAGTCGCCTTTTGCCAACATTAGGGCTCCAATCCCTGAGTTGAGCTTTTTACCTTTTAGCCAACATTAGGGCTCCAATCCCTGAGTTGCGCCTTTTAGACATAGGGCCTCCATTCCCTAGTCGCCTTTTGCCAACATTAGGGCTCCAATCCCTGAGTTGAGCTTTTTACCTTTTAGCCAACATTAGGGCTCCAATCCCTGAGTTGCGCCTTTTAGACATAGGGCCTCCATTCCCTAGTCGCCTTTTGCCAACATTAGGGCTCCAATCCCTGAGTTGAGCTTTTTACCTTTTAGCCAACATTAGGGCTCCAATCCCTGAGTTGCGCCTTTTAGACATAGGGCCTCCATTCCCTAGTCGCCTTTTGCCAACATTAGGGCTCCAATCCCTGAGTTGAGCTTTTTACCTTTTAGCCAACATTAGGGCTCCAATCCCTGAGTTGCGCCTTTTAGACATAGGGCCTCCATTCCCTAGTCGCCTTTTGCCAACATTAGGGCTCCAATCCCTGAGTTGAGCTTTTTACCTTTTAGCCAACATTAGGGCTCCAATCCCTGAGTTGCGCCTTTTAGACATAGGGCCTCCATTCCCTAGTCGCCTTTTGCCAACATTAGGGCTCCAATCCCTGAGTTGAGCTTTTTACCTTTTAGCCAACATTAGGGCTCCAATCCCTGAGTTGCGCCTTTTAGACATAGGGCCTCCATTCCCTAGTCGCCTTTTGCCAACATTAGGGCTCCAATCCCTGAGTTGAGCTTTTTACCTTTTAGCCAACATTAGGGCTCCAATCCCTGAGTTGCGCCTTTTAGACATAGGGCCTCCATTCCCTAGTCGCCTTTTGCCAACATTAGGGCTCCAATCCCTGAGTTGAGCTTTTTACCTTTTAGCCAACATTAGGGCTCCAATCCCTGAGTTGCGCCTTTTAGACATAGGGCCTCCATTCCCTAGTCGCCTTTTGCCAACATTAGGGCTCCAATCCCTGAGTTGAGCTTTTTACCTTTTAGCCAACATTAGGGCTCCAATCCCTGAGTTGCGCCTTTTAGACATAGGGCCTCCATTCCCTAGTCGCCTTTTGCCGACATTAGGGCTCCAATCCCTGAGTTGAGCTTTCACCTTTTAGCCAACATTAGGGCTCCGATCCCTGAGTTACGCCTTTTAGACATAGGGCCTCCATTCCCTAATCGCCTTTTACCAACATTAGGGCTCCAATCCCTGAGTTGAGCTTTTTACATTTAGCCAACATTAGGGCTCGAATCCCTGAGTTGCGCCTTATAGACGTAGGGCCTCCATTCCCTAGTCGCCTTTTACCAACATTAGGGCTGCAATCCCTGAGTTGAGCTTTTTACCTTTTAGCCAACATTAGGGCTCCAATCCCTGAGTTGCGCCTTTTAGACATAGGGCCTCCATTCCCTAGT
>NW_017679767.1:0-15729 GCF_001879085.1 Nicotiana attenuata | reverse complement strand
TCTCCCTACTTTCTCTACAATACTCTTCTTCTTCTTTTATTGTCTCATAACACGTTATTAGCACGAGACTATAACCAATTGAGTAGAAGCTTTGGGATTGAGCATAATGATGGTCAATTATTCCATGAACTTCCTTCATGATTAAATTCTGGATTTAAGGTAAGTATTTTACTTTATTTTTCTCTTTTAAATTCTTGAAATTCTATAATTTGATTTTATATACAAGCAAAGACAACAAAGTTTGATTATAACTCTAATGGAGCTTGTAAGAAATTATAACCACCTGAAGTGGTAAAATTTCTATGTCTTGCCATGATCAAAGTCATGTATAATCGTGAGCACAAGAAGTGAAAACCCGTTCCATTGAATTTGCTCCATTCTCATTCCCTTAAGAGAATGTGATAGCAGTATGTGATAAGTCTGAAAGAAGACAAAATTATTACCATAAAGGTATCAATGGATGTGGACGTGGTAATAGACGAAATTACAATCGTCATTATCGTAGTAATGAGAATAATAAGGATTCTCAAAATAAGCCTTCACTCTATGAAGTTAATGTTTGTTATCGATTTGACATAAGATTTTGTAAAGCACATACAGATGACTATGGTCCATTCATGATGTGAATGTGACAACATCTGATTTATGAATACATATTCATTCTTGGAAGAATATGAATGTGCTAGTGGTAGTGAATATACCACACTCACCTCTAAAAGGAGGTTTGAGATGATATAAGAAAATAATGTCATTATTATGGCATGAATGGTCATTGGTCACGTACCTATTGTACGCCAAAATATTTTGGTAATGTGATTATTAAAAGACAACAGTAATGCAAGAAACAGATCTTGCATATAATTTTGACCATAACCATAATGGTAACTTTCTCTTTGAAAGAGATATTCACCATATGGATGTTGATGAATATGTGGTAGTACCAAATTAATTGAGAGCTCTGGAAGAGCCAATTATTACTATTTTGGAGAAGCACAATTGATTACCAATAAGGTATTGTGTTGTAGCAAGTCTCAAAGAAACTTATTCAGTTTCCAAAGTATACGCGAAAGCGGTTGATTATATTGAGACTATAAATAAAGGAAAGATTTAATATCGTCTATTACTACAACTTGTAGCTGGGTAATATGTATGTGAAAAGCTACCCACTTTATTCTCCAGTTTGTACCACACAAATAAAAGAATACCACAATAAAGTGGATATTTATTGATATAAAAACTGATATCATAATAAACTTGGAGTTTATTGATAATTGCACACGTCATGGTATAAATCTGAAGTTTATCAATATTGATAATTTATTCAGTTGGCATAATTGGTTTAGCCATATCAATTTAAGTATGATGTGCAAAAATAATAGAAAATTCATATGGGTAAATATTAAAAGAACTAGAAAGTTCTTTACGAATTCTCTTATATTGCTTGTTCTCATTAATTAATAGATCAACTAAAATTGGGATTGAATCCCATGAATGCTGGAAATATCAAAGGTGAATATGGGCCCATTCACCTGCCATGTATACCCACAATGGGCCCTTGCACAAAAACACAAAAACAAAATAAAGGAACCTAAATCTACTTCGGGGCCACACTCTCGGGAGCTGCATCTTCGGGAACCTCCTCCTCAAGGACTTCATCTTCATCTCCTCCGCTCTCGGAGCTACTAGCTGAATCCTCTTCATCAGATAGCAAAGCGGCAACCTCTTCCTCCAAGGTCTTTGCTTTTTCAATGTCGGCTGAGAGGTCGAAGCCACGAGCATGCACCTCCTCGAGGGTTTCTCTCCGGGGCTGTCACCTGGCATGATCGAGAGCACATGATAACTTGACTTCGGTCGCGGCGGAGATCTCCTGTGCCCGAGCGATAGCAGCTTCAACGTCAGCTCGGTACGAAGACACAAATGCCTCTGCATCAGATTTGGCCTTTGCAAGCTCAGCAGCAGATTTAGCTTCGAGCTCCACGATTTTGCAGCTTTGAGCCAGGCTTTCCTCCTTTACACTTTGAAACTGGCGTTCAATCGAAGTCAGCTGCTCCCGAAGAGTATCTTTCTCTGAGGCGAGACGGTCCATGCCTTGTTTCCACCCTAGGGTCTCGGCCTCCTTCATCTTGAGCTCCTCTCGAAGCTGCTCCACCAGCTCGCCCTTCTGCTGGGCCTGCAAAGTTGAAGTGTTAGTCACTTAATCGGATAAATGCATAACAAATTCTCAAAGGGTATATTACCTTTTCAACAAGTTCGGTCTGTTCTCGATGAGCCTTTGCCAACTCAACTCGGAGATCCCCGATCTCCTCCTCTTTCTGAACATGAAGGCGCTTAAGGCCATCACTCTCTTTTGCGAGCTTCTTGAGCTCGGCCTCACATCGAGCAAGCTCGGTTCGAGACTTGGAAAATGCTTCTTGATGGAGCGTCACAGCCTTCACAAAAGGAAAAAGTTAGACTCAGAACAACAAAGATAAAACGCAGGCATAATATTAAGGGCAGAAAATTACTTGTTTGAAAAGCCGCTGGGCCTCATCAAAAATAAATAAGGCATCTGGGTCGGGACCATCTTCTACCCCTACAAGGCACTCTCGAAAGATATCATTCCCTTCATGGCTCGTTCCTACGTCGGGAGTTCTCATGTTCCGGGCATCTCGGAATCGCCCCTCAGAGAACTCAAGACCAGGCGCTGATTCATCCACATTGATGACCCCAAGTGATCCACTAGGGACATTCACTTCTCTTTGGAGAGCCTAAGGACCGTGCCTCTCGGTTTTGCCCTCCAAATAACCTCCAAGACGAGGTGCTCTTTTGCTGCCCGATGGCTTGGGGACTTTGCTTGAACTCCCTTCAGAGATTTCTTTGGTTTGAGAATGAACCGCATCAGCCACCATCGGTTCAGTGGTCTTCGAAGTGTCAGCGCTTCCTCTTTTCCGAACTACCATCAGGCAGTCATCACATCTTCTCCCTCTTCATCCTCATCCCGAAGGCGTTGGGCCGTTTCTGGAGACAGGGCCATGGTATCGGCCCTAGCCTTTTGAGCCTTGCTTTTTTTTGGCTTCGAGGAATTTGCAGGTGATCCCCTCTTTCTTTTCTTTTCCTTGGAGGGCTTTGGAATTTCCTCTTCACCGGGCGGGGGCGGCCCCATAACAACGGCGTCTCCGAGGCCTGCATAAAGATGTAGTAAATATTTCACTAAGGAACACAGGAATGCAAACAAGAGAACTCACCATGATTTTTAGCCTCCCATCGGCCCTTGGCCAGGTCACGCCATGTAATGACCCGACCGGTCGTTTTGAGATTTAATGCCCCGATCCCCTATTAACTGCTTTCCCCGTGTTTAGTTCTGCCATTGTGATTTGCCGGGATAATTCATTTTGAGTTTCGGAGTGTTTTGGGACACTTAGTCCCTAAATGAGGGCTTAAGCTTTAGAATTTGGACCGTAGTCGGAACAGTGTGAAGACGGCTTCGAAACAGAATTATGTCAATTCTGTTAGCTCCGTTGGGTGATGTCGGGCTTAGGGGCATGTTCGGATTGTGTTTTGGAGGTCCGTATCTTATTTAGGCTTGAAATGCCGAAAGTTGAATTTTTGAAGTTTCCGGATTGATAGTGAAATTTTGATATCAGGGTCGAAATCAGATTTCAAAAGTTGGAATAGTTCCGTAGTGTTGAATGTGACTTGTGTGCAAAATTTGAGGTCAATCGGAGATGACTTGGTTGGTTTCGACATTGGTTGTAGAATTCTTGAGATTTAAAGTTCATTAGGCTTGGATTGGAGGTGATTCGTGGTTTTAGCGTTGTTTGATGTGATTTGAGGGTTCGATTAAGTTCCTATGATGTTTAGGATTGGTTGGCAAGTTTGGTTGAGGTCCCAGGGGCCTCGGGTGAGTTTCGGATGCTTAACAAAATTGAATTTGGACTTAGGCAATTTTATGATGTGCTGAATCTATTGGTTTCGCACCTGCGGAGTTCCGACCGCAGGTGCAGCGCTGCAGAAGCGGTTTGGTGACCGCAGATGCAGTCTGAGGCTTGGAGATCAATTGTCGCAGATGCGGCCAAGGACCGCAGAATCGGAACCGCATTTGCGAGTAAAGGGGCGCAGGTGCGGAATTTGGAGGCTTAATGAATTTCCGCAGATGCGGAAACCCAGCCGCAGAAGCGGGACAGCATAAGCGGGACCGCAGGTGCGGTTATTCCCTCGCAGAAGCGGAAATCGCTGGGCAGAAAAGAGTGAAATGGAGGGTTTGAGTTCATAACTTCAAAAATTAATTTAGAGCTCGGTAGAAGGCGATTTCTTGAGAGATTTTGAAGGAGAATTATTGGGTAACGAATTCTAAATCTAATTTGGTTCTAATACATTAGTCTATTGTTATTTTTCTCATCTAATTAAGGAATTTGAGGGTATGGAAATGGGGGGAAAAGTTCCCCAATGGAAAATCTGAGTTGTGAATAAGAATTTGACGTCAGATTGGGATGATTTTTGTACGAGTGAACTCGTAAGTGAATGGGTGTTCATAATCTGTAATTTTTACCCGATTCTAAGACGTGGGCCCGGGGAGGATTTTTGGGTGTTTTCTATTTTCTTGCCTTAGCTTCGATTTTATTAGCTAAACTAGTTGTTTGTAGTTATGTTTACATTATGAAATTGATTTGGTTATATTTGGGTCATTCGGAGTTGGATACTCATGGCAAGAGCGTAATTTCGGATTGATTGAGCTTGGTTCGAGGTAAGTGGCTTGCCTAACCTTGCGTGGGGGAAACTCCCCTTAGGATTTTGGTACTATTGTTATATGAATGCCTTGTACGTGAGGTGACTTGTGCGTACATGTGTTAATTGTTGAAAATCCTCGTTTTTATTTAGTAAATATCTGTGTTTTACCTTAATTGAGCAATACTAGTATTTGAAACCTCATGTTTAGCTTAGGAAAACATGCTTACATGATTTAACTGTCTTAACTGTTTTAACTGTTTTACTTGAATTTTGTGTAGCATGTTTATGGTAGAATTACCTGTTTTCTTGATACGAGCGTGAACAGAACTATAAATTTCCTTATTGATACTGTTGTGTATTTACTTTGGGACTACGGAACGGATTTCTGGGAGATCCCCTTACATGTTTACTTTGGGACTACAGGACGGTATCCCGGGAGATCCCCCTGAACTGGATATTTATTTTGGGACTACGGATCGGTATTGCGGGAGACCCCCCTGCACGTTTACGATTTGGACTACGGGACGGTATCCCAGGAGATGCTCTGCACATTTATGTTTGGGACTACGGGATGTTATCCTGGGAGATCCCCTGTTGCTTTTCTCTTTGTACTGAGTTATTTCTTTCTGTGATTTCATCTTTATTGACTGTTAGTAGTTCAATTATTCTGTCATATTTCTTACTGTTTTTACCCTGTTATATATATGACCGGTAGGGCCCTGACCTTCCTCGTCACTACTCGACCGAGGTTAGAATTGGCACTTACTGGGTACCGCCGTGGTGTACTCACGCCCTTTCCTGCACATGTTTTTCGTGTGCAGATCCAGGTTTGTCTGCTCAGCTATACTATCTGTGAGGCGAGGCGATCCAGAGACTTCGAGGTATATCTGTTGGTCCGTAAACCTATAAGTCCCTCTCTATTCCCACTTTTAGTTATAGACTTCTTGTATTTACTTTTGCTTAGACTTCTGGAGTTAGAACACTATGTATTTCTTTAGTTTGTGATTCATGAGATTCCGAGTTTCAGGAGTGCTATGTTCAGTTTGAGAGAGTGTTATTGTATATGCCGAGCGGCATTTTAAACAATTTATTTATATCTTTAATTCATTTTTCGCAATTTGTTAGGCTTACCTAGTCGTGGAGACTAGGTGCCGTCACGACAGTTCACGGAGGGAGAACTTGGGTCGTGACACGCCAGTTGCGTTCCGCGTATGAAGAAGTAGAGGCTAATTGTCGTACCCAAGCTTCAAGGTCTGGGACCGCACCAGGAAACCAAGCAACAACTACACCATAAGAAATGGATTAGATCGAGAAAGGGATGAGGTCGAGAAAGAGTAAGGAAAGCAGAATATAAAGTCACTACCGATAAACCTGTACTTACGTTTCATGTTCCATTCCTCGGGAAATGGCATCCTCTAAGCAGGAATCAGGTCAGAGACAAACCGGCTCATCCATCCTCTGTCCTTGTCCTCATCGATGCAGGAGAAGAGAGATTTCGAGGATCGACGTTGCAACTTTATCAGACCACCTCGATAAAGGCGAGGGCTGTATAGCCTGATCAGGTGGTCGAGGGTGAAAGGCATCCCCTCGATCAAGCTTGAGAAATATCTAATTAGGTGGACGATGCGCCAGAATGAAGGGTAGATCTGGCCAAACGTCACCTGGTATTGTTGGCAAAAATCAAGAATAACTGGATCTTGGGACCCAGAGCTAGATCTGCAGGACCCAACGTGAATGGATAGGTATACACTTAAGTACCCTGCCTTATGAGTGGTGATGTCCTCTTCAGGGGAAGGGATCACTACATCTTTGTTCTCCCAGTTGTAGTCCTTTTTCACCTGCTCAAGCTCTCTTTCGGTTATCGAGCAGATATATCGGGACTTGGGCTCACATCGGCCTGGTGTCGATGCAGGTTTATCGATTGAAATCGGATGTTAGTTCGCATGGCAGGGGAATACACTCCACGATACGAGGTGGCACCACCGTTTTACTTCTGGCCGGCCGTGATGACAAAGAGGCTTTTTCTTTTTAAGGAACAATTTTAGATGTTTCAGCCATGGCGGTTTATAAATTTAAAAGAGGAGAAAGAGTAGATGCTGTAGTGAGAGAAAATTGAGAAGAAGGCGAACTCAAAGAAGTTGAAGGAGCTAAGGAGATTTTAAGAATGATTTGAGAAGTAAAGTTTGCAAAAATTGTGAAATTGACCTATTTATAAAGGCCGCTTAAGCGTATTGGGGAAGCCAAATAGCCGACCATCAGCCGCCACCAATTAATGATCTTGGGAACTATGCGAAAAAGACTTTTCAATCACTTCAGCCGCTGACATCACGAGATTGACATCATGATCAAGGTATCGGAACATCGAGGATCAAACTGTTTCTTATCGTCTTACTCTAAGAAACGCGGGGACTATCTGTATACAGTCGAGATCAGGTATGCCCGATCACCCAGGCTCGAGGGGTCGCCTTAGGCCCGAGTTCAGATAAGGTCGAGTTCGAGCTCGATGGACCAGACTCGAGCTCGAAGACAAAGTGCAATGCCCGAAGATTGAAGTACGATGGATACCGAAGCCGAGTATGCTCGACCCCGAAATAATGCCGTTATGGATTTGTTACAGAATGAGCGAGATTCCTGCCACGTCCCCAAAATCATGGCGCAAATCCCGGAATAGAATTGTACGATTCCGTACTAGGCGGTTAAACAGCTGTCCCAATAAGATTCCTTACTGTAAATGGAAATATACCTTATTTAGGACTCCCCTATTTTATAAAGGGGACCCCAATCGTTTGTAGAGATCATCTAATCATTGGCAAAGAATATACTCTCTACTTTTTGCACATTGTTCATCAGAATTGTTCTTTAACTTTATTGTTCTTGCTTTATTGTTCTTGATTCATCCCGAAGTCACTGAGCTCGAGGTCGATACTGCTTAAGTAACACTGGTTTGATTCACTTATTTCTTTCATCTATATCTTTAAAACCACAAATCAAATTTAATTGTTACTCGTATTTCGAGGTAAACAACTACCTATGCTACTACACTAATCCTCGACCTCCGCACCTTTCTATCAAGGGTCATGTCCTCGGTCAGATGCTGCGCTATATCTTGTCTAATCACGTCTCCCCACTTTTTTTTTGGGCTACTTCTACTTCTCCGTAAACCCTCCAATATTAAGCTCTCACACCTACTCATCGGGGCGTCTGTATCCGCTATACACTTGCACCAATTTATATAGATTTGTGTTGCATATGAAGGAAAGCATTTCCTACTAAAAATATTTATGTTGTCTCAGCTCTAAACAGAAATCTCGAGTGAAAAGATCTTATCCATTTAATCACACCCTTTACCTCTGTATGTGAAGCTCTCCTTCCCCTTAACTTTGCCACCTCCATTTGTTCTATTTTATGAACGAGTGAGCAAAACTGCTTTACATAACACTGTTCTTTTCTTTGAACTCCTGAAAACTGTAAGAATCGCTTCATTGACCAACTAAGTTTAATTTCAAATTACTTAAAAGTCGTCGTTTGGGATTTCTAATGTTATGGATTCTTTAACTTGTTAAATAAAAACTTGGAGGTTCTTCGAGTTTCATTTCTAGTTCTACACAGATCACCAGACTGTGTTATGATAAACATCAAAGTTAGTGTTGCATCAACAAATATTAAGCGATAAGTATAACTATATTTAGTGTATATGATACTACAAGTCTTTTGTCCTAATAGTTGAGAGATAACAAAAGGGTGAGTGTGACATTGATGTGGCATCTAACGAGGGACCCGTATGGACATTGTTGCGTGTGAAGTGTCCAAAGTATGGGGACGAGGGGGACCAATTTCTTTTGCCCTGGCATCACACGTGGCCAGCTTCGTTGGCCTCTCTTGCCACCATTTCTTGCACCATTTATTAATATTTTATTAGTATCTATCACTATATAATACTTTTAATTTAACATATTATAAATTTTGTAATTACTTATACTTTTTGTGCAATACGTTTATAATATTAATTTTATATTTTAATTTGGTGTATAATTTTTATAATTAATTTTCTCATATATTATTTTTATATAAAATTGTAAGTTATTTATTATATGTAATAATTGTATAAAAATATGTAACCATCAAAAAAATATATAACCAATTCAAGATGACTGGGAAGGTCCAGCTCCGACAGTAAAAATGGTAGTAGATGAAAATTACTGATTTGGACAATTTTTAGCTCGACACAAAAAAATTAAGGACAAAGATGTTTATTTTGCACTTCTTAATGCATCAATAGAGTTTTATGGGAGTAACATACTAAGTGTAAGTTGAATATTTATGTAGAAATTAAATTAAATCTTACCATAATGTAATATTTATTTAATTATATCTTACCAATAATTTTATTTTGAATTATCCACTAATTTGTATAATATATAATATTTGCTTACAGCTTCTATTATTTAAAATTTTATGGTATAAAATAATTTTATATTAAATGATGAATATGTAAGAAAGAGAAAAGAAAGGATTTGTTTACGAAATAAAAAAAGAAAATTAAATAAAAAATATAATATAAAAGAGAGAGAATATTCTATTTTGATGTAAAAAATAGTGTAATGGGTTAGAGTTAATTTGCACCATGGTGTTTTAAACTATTTTGGTGTAAAACAATGATGCAAGGGTTGGAGATGCCCTTAAAAAGAAAAACTTTTACATGTATCAAAGTTACTTGTAATTTTACATATGTGGCGATATTTCTATTGTTATAACTTATAAGAACATATCATTAAGGACTTTAATTAAAAGTTTTCAAACATTAAAAATATATCCTTTTAATCTGTTTAGGATTTTGCCCTGAATTTCTAATCTGTTAGGACTCTCTTTCTTGAAGGAATGGAAAAAGACTCCTAAAAGGATTAAATCTCCTTAATATGTCTTATCCTTTTCTTGGAAGATAAGTTTTGCACATATATAAATTAAGGATCTCTATTTCTCTCGTTAGTTTTTCTTCCTTTATAGTTTTATTATATGTAGATCAATTGACCAACCATTATAAATATTATGCTTAGTTTAGTATATTTTTCTTTTGTGGTCTGATTTATCGTCCACCAAACTTTGTATTGTTAGTTTCCGCGTGCACCATGTTATTTCGATCCCAACAGTTTTATATAAAAATGAAAAGAAAAGGTATAATGAAACAGAAAAAGTATAGGCTGCAACAATGAGCATTTGAGATTTTTAATCTTATATGAATATGAATTCTTCCAACTTCCTTTTCGGTGCAGTGTGGTTTCAAAAAGTATAGGCTGTAAGCATTTGAGATCCTGCTCTCTATTTATTTTACTCACTTTCAAGTAATTTGATGGTTTGACTATCCTTGTCCGAAGTTCCCCCATTTATTTTGACAGTTTCTTTTCAATTATTAAAGTTTCAAATTCCATCGCAGAACTGATTGCAACTGACTGTGTCAGGTGAATAAGTAAAATAATCGTATAAATAATAAATAATCTTAGTTTGACAGCATTATCTTCACTAATTAAATAAAATGCAAAGATAGAAAACCATAAAGATTGTTCTAGAACACTCGGCCTAAGTGGAGAAAGAACCTTGGTAGGTTATTCATGTGAGATGTGTTCTGCAGTTTACTGTATATTCATTTCCCTATTTTGGAAGTGTGGTTATTGTTTGTTGTCAAGCTTATTATGCATGCACAAGAATCATGAACATGGGCTAGAAAGCTCAACAACAACAACAACAGGTGGTGTATTGTTGTCCTCAATGATAACATGTTTGTCAATTTAAATTCATCTCAGAAAAAGCGATAGAGATCTTAAAAAGAATAAACTTTCATATGTAACATAAAAGACTCTAGAAAGAACATGTACAAATTGAGAAACTTCATACTCTCAAGAATGTGAGAGCTGCCGAGGTGGACAACACAACAACAACAACCCATGTGCAAATTAAACTCAAGGGAACTGGAAACTTGACAAGTCCTGATGACCTGAAGGGGGGTATACATAAACAGCGAGCAACGAGACGACAATGCAGATGAGAGCAGACCACAAGAAGACAATGGTAGGAACCTTTCCCCTTCTCCCCATTAAACCTTTTGCAAAAGGATAGAGATGAGATAGCACCCAAAAACTGAAGAATACTCCTCCAAGAAGCTTGCTCCATTGTGGGAATGGACTGTACACTGTCCTGAATGTTCCCACTGCAATAGCAATCATGTTAAGCAATATGATTGTGATTGGTGGAATCATTAGGACCGTCCAACGGAACTCGTAAAGCTCAGCAAATTCATCTTCACCATCATCAGGTGCAGCAGATTTTGATGTTAATGTGAATGAGATGTCAACTCCTGCTATAACTTTCAATAGTCCTTGTATCACAGCAGCAGGATGTGCACTTGTTCCACCAATCAACCAAAACTGTTCATTCCTCCACCAATCTTCAAGAGTGATTCCTGACCATTTTATTTCAAGGATAGCAAGCATGCAAAGGGTGATTGTGATCGCGAGCAGGAACACCAAAAAGGTAATGTTGAGGGACTGCACAATGAATTTTCCTGAGAATAATGAAAGTGCTGGCAAGACACAATAGACAAGGAGGAAAACTGAAGTGAAGGGATACATTCCCACATTGAAATATGCCACCCTCTGCAGAAACTTCATTCTTGGGCTGGCAAATAGAGCATTGTTGCGCGAAAAGAAGATTTCAACTGAACCTGTAGCCCATCTGAGAACTTGGATAAGCCTATCTGTTAGATTGATTGGTGCTGTCCCTCTAAATGCATCTCTTTTTGTGACGCAATAAATTGACCTCCAACCCCTATTGTGCATCCTGTAACCTGTCACGACGTCTTCTGTGATCGAACCATATATCCATCCCACTCTTTTCCCCCACTCGGTTTTGTCCTCATAATAGCAACTTATGACACCTACTGCCTCAGCAAGTGCTGAAGCATCCAATGGCTCGCGCTGTACAGCAAGAGAACCAGCTGGCCTTCCCTGACAACCTTTGCCTCGCAACTCATGTAAAAGCCTTCCTCCAAATTCAGCTACAGCTATAGAGTCAACAAGTGGAGTAGAGTTTCCAAACTGTTTTGTAAGCAAGGTTCTGCTTACTTCCTCCTCATCATCTTTACTCCCAATCATTGGCAAAAACATCTCATCATCCTCTTGATCCTTTTGCACATTAGGTTTCCTCAGAAGCTTTCTAGTCTTTCTTCTACCAAACCATCCATGGTGTTCAGTTGCTCTTGGTGGACTAAACCCGTAAAGAGCAATTCTTCGGAAAACGCAGCCTGTTCCTACATACATTGGACCTTGCAAACCATCCAATGCTCTCATGCTAACATCAAAGAAAACTGTATTGTGGTTTGCATATCGATCATTTGGATCAACACCTTCAAACCTCTGAGGGAACTGAACATAACAGATCCTATCACCACCTTTGTCAAGCATAAAGCACATCCCCTCTCTTAAAGCCAATGAGTTATAGATGTAATGGTCACAATCAAGATTGAGAATGAATGCACCATTTGACATAATTGCACTGGCTCGAACTAAAGAATTCATGGCTCCAGCTTTCTTGTTGTGATCAAAACCAGGTCTCTTTTCTCTGGAAACGTAAACCAGCATTGGCAATCTTACATCAACATCTGTTGTGTCAATCATGTTCTTTTCATCTACTTCATTCCCATAAAGTGGCTCTGCATTTGGAGGAACCAACATGATCTGCAACAAACAAAGTTCAGGGACTCAGCAAAAGGAGTTGAAGTAAAAGATTTCATACTTACTAAACAAGAGAACTCGAACGACAAAGGACATTACCTGTATAATACCCTCGTGATCGCCCCTAGAATGGCCTTCTTCTGCTGATGACCAAGTACCATGCCAGTGGGTCCCATCAGACATCCAAGTAGCTTTAGGGACCTTGATTGGTTCAGAGAGATCCTCTCCAAGTTCAGCTTGTTTTCTCTTAGCCCTTATCTCCTGTTGGGTGTTATAAGCATCTGATCGTCGCCTTATTGACTCAGGTAATGCATTTATCCTCACCTTGAATTCATCATATTCTCTCTTCACCCTTCTCCTATCCCTCACAAAGTCAAGTTTGACTTTGTTTTTCAGTGGATCGCGCTTCTGCCCAAAGTATGCCTCAGGATTTCTAGGTTCTATGTTATGTTTTTTACAAAAGGGAACCCATATTCTTGCAAAGCTAGCAGCTTCTGCAAGAGCTTCAAATGTGACAATAGAACCTCCATCGTCCGACAAGTAACACGCCACCTTCTCAACAGGATAATCAACAGCAAGAATGGAAAGGATTGTGTTTGCAGTTACAAGGGGTGGTTCTTTTTCTGCATCAGCAGTTGAAACAAACACATCAATGCCTGGCAAATCAGACAATCCCTTTGGATTCCGAAGGTTTGGTCCTGAACTTTCAAATCTTTCTTTCAAAACAGAAAGGTCAGTGATTCTTTTAACAGGGCAGAGCTTTGGCAGCTGATCAAGAAGCCAAGATATTGCAAACCAAACCTCACAAACTACTGACATTATCCATAACCACATTGCATCATGATTTGGATGAGAAATCCTCCATGTTAAGAAACAAGCCAATGCACCAAGGCGAAGAACCATGAGCAGCCTACATATATTCACATTCATACATCAAATTCAAATTATGAAACTGATTCATATACTAGTACTTTATTATTTGACATAAAAAGTTAGTCAATCAGCAAATAACTCTCTTCTGTTATTACTTTTCAATATGTTATTGTCTAAACATGCCTCAATTAAAAGATTAAGCGATTTAAAGTTGTTCATATTTTTTTATGAGCGAGAAATCCATCTAGGGCCAACCCTTAGGACCAAGTGCAACGTCCAGAATAATGGGTCTGTCCCTCTACCCCTCAACACTTAAATACCTGGCTTATTTATATTGTGTCTAAACATGACCCCTCACGAGTGGATATGATTCTTTTTTCTTGGCCAAGTAGATGCAATTAGACTTGAAATGAGGATATACTAGTTCGAATTGTGTGGATCATTTCAACTAAAAGTCTTAACACTTCTATTTGCTTATTTATTTATTTGTTTGTTTATATATTAGTTTTATGTTTACAACATCAATGGTCAAATGGGAGTATGGGACACAACAACGGGCATGTAAGGCTTTCTTCAGTTATTCCAGTATTTCAGCTAAGGAATTCTAAACCCTCTATTCAATTATGAACATATGCATACAACTGCTAAACCAAGCAGCAAAACTTGAATACAGTAAAACAAAAATGCAGTTTAATGAATATACCTGTATGGACTGATAATTGCAGCTGAAATCCCAACTTTCCTAGTCAAAGGTCTATTTCCTCTGTTACTAAAATCTGGAGGATTTGTAGATCTATCAATACCTCTCCCAAATTCATAACCATCAGAAGGCCACAAAGCATTTCCATAACCATAAGTCCCTTTAGTCTCAAATAGCCATCTTGAATGATCAAAATCATGATTTTGATTCTTGAATGACTGCACTAGTGAAAAATTCTTCTCCATTCTCCCCCCTCTTCCTCCTCCTCCTCCTCCTCCTCCTCCCTTTGAAGGCAATGGATATGCCTGATCTTTAGCTTCAGATTTGGGCTCTTCATCACTTTCATCATCATCACTAACACCCCTATAAGCCTCTTTACAACCAGGACAACATCCTCCACCAATTCCTACACAATCCAAATAACACTCTCTACAAATTATGTACCCACAATCACACTTAGCTTCAGCTTTTTTCTCATCGCAACCTTCCATTTGACACATGTTTTTACACTTCATAACCATAGGCTCATCCTCTGAACTCTTCCTAACATGTGCTTTAGTCACAGAATTAAACCCTCCAGTAAAGATTGTATCTTTAATATACCCTTCACTCGGATGTTCATTCCTATAACTTTTTCTACTTCCAATGGGGCTGTTTTGAGAATCTGTAACGGTTCGATTATCTGGGGTTGGTGGAATATGAACAGTATAAGCTACAAATTCATCAGTGCTCTCTTTAGACATAGAGAGATATCTTCCACCGGAGGAAACCCTGAATTTTTTTCCGCTAAGAGGTGAATTGGGGTTAGTTGATAAAGAATGGCGTCGAACCGGACTAGTTAAACCATGGCATCCTCCTCCAGTTGGAGATGAAGTCACTGTAATTGTAACTGGAGATGAAGAAGGAGAATCAACAACCCCCATTTTGCTTTGATTTTCAAGATGAGTTTCTTTCAGCTATGAGAAATGAGAAATTTTAAAGAAAATTTGTTTGAAGAATTAAGACAAGAAGGAAAAACCCATCTGAGGAGCAAAGAGAAAAAGAGGGGTTTGTATTTTTGGAAGAAAGGAGACATCCTTAAATTTGAAATTGTGAGATTGAAAGGTGTTGTCAGTGGTAACGGTCGACAGATCCTGACCGTTGATATAATGAGATCTCTCGGCTATTGTTGCACTTGAGAACGGTCTGATTGATAATACACCCTTTTTCTGATGTGGACGTGAAAGTCAAAAGGGGTAAGTATTCAATTTCTTTCTTTCCATAAAAAAAAGAAAAAGAAAGGGGGGAAGTTTTCTACTTTAAAATACTTAACGGTCGAAATAATAAAGGCTTTTTCGGTGACAGGAGAAACGGAGAAAGGCCGTCTTCTTTCCTTCTTTTTTACTATTTTAATGAGAGAGTTGCATGAGGTTAATTTTTAAAATTAATAAGAACTTAAGTTATATACGTTGATATTATATTAGACTTCATATGAAAACATTGAAAAGTTCATTCTTGTTGTATATTAACTTGTTAATTAGTATAAAAATTATTTACATCGTTAGCACACAAAATATTACTATTTCTTACTCTAAAGATTAAGAAAATATAGAAAACAACTACTACGACAACAACAACAACAAACCCAGTGGAATCTTACAAGTGGGATATGTGAGTATAATTTGTATGCAGTTCTTATCCGTACTCGAGGGTGGTAGAGAGGTTGTTTCGATAGACCATCGGACT
>NW_017679766.1:11256-15729 GCF_001879085.1 Nicotiana attenuata | reverse complement strand
CAACACACACTCACCAGAGACCAACCCTAATTCCGCCGTCTGACCGCCGCCGGAAATCGCCTACGGCGGCGGCGAGTCTCCAATGACCACCAAAATTATACCAAATCACCACTTCACCTTCCTCGTTCCAGATCTCCATCCCATTTCTTTCAAAAAACCCTAGAACCCCTCGAATCTTCAAAACCCTAGCGCCGCCATAATTTTCCACGGTGGCGGCGCCGCCTTTGTTCAAGCTCAAAACTACACCCCAGAACCCTCCTCACCTCCTCATCCCAAATACCAGTCCTGTTTCCCTCAAATCACCCCCAAACCCTTCGAATTTTAGATCGGAGGATTGAGCCCTAATTTCAAAAGTTCCTGGCTCCAGTTTCGTTTAAAGATTTAGGTCGATTGTGATGTTATTCGTGTGTTCTTTTCAAGAACACACGATTAATGTCATAGTCAACCAAAAATCCATGGAAGTTGAAGATTCGGATTCATTCCTTTGTTCGTTTGAGTCTTAGTAAGTATTTTCCTCTCTTTTATTTTTTTTATTCTAGCTTTTGTTCTCCTCTGCATCTATTTCTTCTCCTGGTTTTTCTTCTTCATTTTTTAGTTTCCCAGAAACTATGTACTTGTTCTTCTTCATGAAAATTAGTCTTGCATCTTTTTTTAGTATCATTAGCTTGTTAGTTATTAATTTAGTTAGTTAATGAATGTTTAGCTTAGATGGTTGCCCTGTTTGCATTTCCCTTCTATTTCAGACTTTAACTAGGCCAGTGTTAGTTTGGAATTTTGGGACCTCTGACCCATTTAGAAGAAAACGGCAAGCCCAATTGTGCAAATTGACCCATACCCGTTTAAGTCCAAGGTAACTACATGGGTAATCAGGGGCAATATAGGTAATCTAAGTGAGGGAACCTTCAGGGTAACCAACTTAGAAGCTTCTAGCAGGGTTTTTAAACCAATTTCAGACTTTTAGGTAGTATAACTTGGAAAACAAGTCAGGATTTTAGGGACTTTTAAGCTAAAAACAGAAATTAAAAAGGACTAAAAGGGTAAAATTAAATCAGCAGGGCTGCCCTAATTGCTTGCCTATAAAGGCATACCATTCTTGCCTTTCAAGTCAGAATTTTAGGAGCCAAAAGATTTTAGAGCAAAAAGAGAGGGGAGAGCCTACAGAAAAAGAGCTGAAAAAGAAGAGGTTAGAGATCAGATTTTGAGAATTTTGAAAAGCTGAAAGTACATCAGATTTTGAGAGCCTACAGAAAGCTTTTGGAGAGCTAAAAATTCCAGAAAAGAGAGACGGCAAGCATTTTATACTGTTTCATTGAATTTCATTAATATCCCTGATTCGTTTCAAAGTTTGAAGCCGTAGTTTCTTCATTGTGGGATTTAAAAATGAGCTGAATCTGGTTCTCAAGCTGGGTTTGAAGTCCTGTTGGTCCAATTCACTATTCTATTGGTTGCTTAGTCGATTTCACTGCTAGTTTTGCTCGAGTTTAAAGCTAATATCCCTATTGCTGTTGCTGGCCTCTTACCTTTCATTTTCTTTTATTCCAGGTATTTCTTCGTACCATTTGTTAACAAATGAGGTGCTACAAGTTAGATCCAGGCTGAATCTGTATACATAGTTGGAATTTGAGTAGAAATTTTATTTAAATGTTGAATTTCTATTAGCTTCTGCTGTTTTATGCCTTTAATTCCCCTGTTATGAAGAATTCATTATTCTTCTTTCAAATGTGTTAAGTTGTTTATCCATGCTTAATAGCCTGAGTTTGTTTTAGCCATTTAGAAGGAACGTTTAGGCTCTTGGTTATGTAATAGTAAATGGAATTTCATGTGTGAATGGAATGTTGAACATGCTGCAGTATGCTTGAGTAGGTCAGCTGGTCTTGTAGCTCGAAATTAGAGTTTGTTGTGATAGAATATCGTCCCTGTTGTGATTTGGATTTGTATCATTATACTTGGTTAGAAACTGGCTTTTGAAATAGTTTAAATGGATTTGAATTTGTTTAAGTTTAACAATTCAGGCTGATTGGACTGTTGAATGTATTGCTTCAGAATCATGTTCAAGTCTGAAAACAACAAGTAGCATTGTTAGTTTAATTGTTTAGGGTTGATATCTCCTAAAAAGTCTGCTTGATTTCAGCTGTAACCAGTTGATGCTTCCGTATAATCTATATTTAGTTTAGTTTAAAAAGGGGAATACTATTTATTGCTATATGGGGTTCACATTCATGCCTCAACTCGTTTTTTTCTTCAATAATGGTCTGTTTGTTCAAATTAAGGCATGTGTGTTACTTTATCAGGCCATATTTTTAATTATGATGGCTTTTGGTGTCATATGGGTTGGATCTACGACCCACCTGACGCTTGATCTAAGCGGGCCTCGTTTGAATTGGGCCTGTTTCGAGTCCAGACCTTGCCTTGATTCATTCTGATGGTGTTCTCATTGGACAAGGCCCATTTAACATATGGCTGATTCCAGTTGTTGCTGTTATTTGGTGCATGGGCCTTTGAATGGCACGCCTGTGTGTTCTCTCCTTACAACGAATTGGGCTCATCCTTGAGCCCATGGTTCTGAAGGACCTGGACCAATATTTCTGTTGATTAATAGTATTGTTTAAAATATAACGTATGAGTTTTGGCTTCCCAAGTTAAGTGGCAGATTCGAGCTAAGGACCTCTTCAAATTGAAAGTGTCCTTGCTCGAATCTGGACTTGAGCTTGCAGGCCCAAATTGGATTTCTTCTTGCTTAGTGGGCCGTGGTTTGTTTGTCCTGGACCTACCCCCTTTTGCCTAAATAAATATTTTCTCCTGCAACAAGCTTTTAATTAATTAGCCTTTAACCATATCTAATGTTAATTAGTGAAGCCCCTTTAATTAGAATGGAGGAGGATCATAATAGATAACAATAGTTCATGGACTTTCCGAATATTAGTTAGGACATCCTTAAAAATACAGTTGAGGTGCGCCGCGCCAAATAAAATCAAAAATTGCGTGGCCCTCTCTAATTATGTCTTTAAAATACTTAGAACTCGGGACGTGCCATTTAGCGAATTTTCATGGCCTCCCGCAAAGTTAACAACGCGTTAGTTGCTTTAAGCGCGTCATTTAATAATATTATCTTCCTAAACTCGGGTGTGCATTTCATGTGACCCAAATCCAAATCCTAAAACGTTGAATAAAATGTGTTCCGGATTGCGGGTGCATTTCATGTGACGCGATCCAAAGACACGTTTTAGACGACGTTCAATTTTCCTTAAAATTAATTAAAAGTGGTAATTAATTTAAAATTGCACTATAGGTTGAAACATGTATTAAAATTAATAATAGGCCAATTGTGATAGTTTGAGCGACCGTGCTAGAACCACGGAATCCGGGGGTGCCTAACACCTTCCCCCGGGTTAACAGAATTCCTTAGTCAGAATTTCTGGTTCGCAGACTTCACTTGGAAAGTCGAAATCTTCCTCGATTTGGGATTCAAAATAAACCGGTGACTTGGGACACCAAATAAACTATCCCAAGTGGCGACTCTGATAAATAAATAATCCCATTTCGAATAATATCACTTTAAGTGGAAAAACTCCCTTATACACTATCCTCCGGGGTGGCGTGTAAAAAAGGAGGTGTGACAGCTCTGGCGACTCTGCTGGGGATACAAACCCAGAACTTCGGTTCAGGGCTTAAGAATTCGAGCTTAGAGTAGCTGTTATGATTGGCTTTATCTGATTTTCCTACATGTTTCATGCTAAATGTGCTAAATGCTTTACCGCTTTGATATTTGGTGAATTGTATATATAAACTGCTACGAAACCCTTCCTCTCTCTGAGTCTTCTACATCATGGAGAAGGGTGCACTTCGTGTGACTTCTCTTCTGTTTAGAGTCTTATCCCATTTAGAACGAGGTTCAGACAAGTTGCTAAGCTGGCGAAGCTTCTGTATTCCCGGTACGCTGCCCCCCCCTCCCCCCCCGGCTCGAGTTGTCCGCTCGGGTAAGCTAGGTCTAGAACAATAAACCCAGGTTTTTAAACCTAGTATAACAAAGCCTCATGCCGGATCCCTAGTAGGAACGTTTGTTTGCATCACGTGCATTTGACTTAGGGGACTCAACACAGGGGTTGGGTCCGTCTAGGACAGGTGACCTGAAATGACAAGACCATCCTGATGCATCTTACTTGCTACTTGTGCATTTATTTGCTTCGGATCTGCATGTTGACCGGCTTGTAAATAATGGGTGAGAGTTAAAAAGAGGATAGCAATGTTAGGGTTAAGTGAGGGTACTCACCTGTTTTGAAAAACCAATACCCAAATAATACTGAAACTCTGTAGGATTTTTGAGAAGACAAAAGAAAAAGAAAGGCTTTGTTTTCAAAAAATAGTTGGTTTTGTCAAATCTGACTGAACTACGCGGGTCTGATTCTCACCGGATGTGAGATACGTAGGCAAATCTCATCGGTTCCGACCCCAATTTTCAAAAAATCCAAAAAT
>NW_017679766.1:5873-8791 GCF_001879085.1 Nicotiana attenuata | reverse complement strand
ATGGCAGCGTCGGGTGCAAGAAAACACCGTACTCCCAAATCCCTTTTCCCAGAAAGGACCCCGCAACACTATTACCCCCACCAAGACGTGGCCTATGCTCCTCGGCCATACACGGTCATGAATGCTCAACCTTATGTCCGGCCACAACAACAAGCCAACCGGAACCAAGCTCCATTTCATAGAAACCAGCCTCCTTACCAAGCCCACTACAATCCCCGACCTCCACAAAATAACTTCCGTGCTCGTGAACCACCCAAGAGGCCAAATTTTACACCAATCGGCGAATCCTACTCCAGTCTATTTCCAAAGCTTGTCCAAATGGGTCTGCTACAGCCAGTTCCTCAAACAAGGCAAAACCCAGCATCACCCGCTTACAGAGCTGGTGCCCGATGTGCCTATCACTCAGGGGCGGAAGGGCACGACACGGATGATTGCTGGACTTTGAAGAGAGCAGTGGAGAACTTGATAGAACAAAGGAAGATAGTGCTAAGAGATGAAGATGTCCCCAATGTGACTAATAACCCACTAATAGCCCACAACAACGGGCCGGTAATCGGAATGATTTGTGAGGACAAGGAATTTAACCCAGCATTGAAGGCCATCATTGCTATCGCTGATATAGAAAAGAAACCAAAAGCTACCCCGAAGCAAGACAAAGGGGAGAAAAGGAGCAAAACCACCCTTACAAAGTCAGAGAAGAAAGTTGAAGTTGAAACTGGGGCAACGCCTCCCAAAGATGCTGTTCTCTATGTCCCTCGAGGCCGCAAAGAAAAGCAGATGACTTTGAGTCCTCACAGGAGATTCGAGCTGAATAGGACGACCCAAATGTACGTGCCCAAGGGAGATTATGTGGTGCGGGGGCCAATTAATCCACCAAGGGTGAGTGAGCCCGTGGTTATTGGCCGCGCGCCACAGAGGCCCATGACAGATCCTACTGCGGTGCCTTGGAACTACCATAAAACAGTGGTGACGTATAAGGGCAAAGAAATCTCAGGAGAAGTTCAAGAAAATTACCCTATTGAAAAGTACTCCAATTTGGAAGAGGTGAACAACGCCACTAGAAAGTGCTTCCCGTCTAAAAAACCCGTGAGTGCCAAAGAAGCGGAAGCCTTCTTTCAAAAGATGAAAATGGCGGATTATGAGGTGATCGACCAGCTTCGAAAATCTCCCGAACAAGTCTCCTTATTATCTCTGTTGATGAGCTCCACCGAACATCAGAAGGTATTGATCAAAACCCTTAACGAAGCCTATGTGCCTGTCGAGACTTCTGTAGAGCAGTTGGAAAGAATGGCAGAAAGATTTTTCGCAATCAACCAGATCTCCTTCAGCAAAAATGACTTGCCCCCAGAAGGGGCCGCACATAATAAAGCCCTGCACCTAACAGTCAAATGCGAAGGGTACTACGCGAAGAGGGTTATGGTGGACGGAGGTTCTGGGGTAGACATCTGCCCACTCTCAACTTTACAGCGCATGGAAATTGGGATCGAAAGAATCCGATCCAACAATGTCTGCGTACGAGCCTTCGATGGTATAAAAAGGGACACGATTGGAGAGATCGATCTAATTTTGACCATCGGCCCAGTAGATTTTGAAGTAACCTTCCAGGTTCTAGACATGGACACCTCCTACAACCTTCTTTTGGGGAGGCCATGGATCCATGCAGTGGGGGCTGTGCCCTCTACTCTTCATCAGATGGTAAAGTTCGAGCATGAGGATCAAGAGATCGTGGTCCACGGGGAAGATGAGCAATCAATTTATCGGGACCCATCAGTCCCATGTCTTGAAGCAAGAGAAGGGAGTGAGCACATAGTTTATCAGGCCTTTGAAGTTGTGGTGGCAGACCAGTACGAAGAGGGAAACCCTTGCCCCCAACCCTTCCTTTCCAATGCATCAATCATGGTGGCCAAAGAAATGATCCGACATGGATTCAAACCGGGGAAGGGACTTGGGAAATCCTTGCAAGGGATAGCTGAACCAGTTACCCTGCCTGCCACTGAGAAGTTCTTCGGAGTAGGCTTCCGACCTACTTCAGATGATATAAAATGGGCAGACGACAGAAAGAATGACGGATGGGTTTTGCCTCAACCGATGCCACATCTGTACGAAACATTTGTCAAGCCAAAATACAATGAAGAAGAAGAGGATGAGGCCTTTACGGCCGAAGAGTTTGAAGAGATATGTGGGGCAATGAGAAAGATACTATATGAAACCCACATGGTACAGCCAGGAGAGGGCTCAAGCACCGCTGAGGTGCTGTATATGGGACCTAACGCCAAGCTGCAGAATTGGAAGGCTACGCCATTCCCAATCAGGCGGGAGTCCCGGTAGACCTGTCCTGCTACTTTTTCTGCATCGCGAGTTATTCTAGGGTGTAACTCGGATGTTTTCTTTAGTTTCTTGTCTTTTAATTTCCAAATGTAAACCCTGTTATCTTCAAATTCCAAGAAATGAAATCAATATTTCATCGTTGATCTTTCTTTATTCTTTCTGATTTTGCCATTTTTTCTCTTTTATTTCTTCTTTCAGTTCTAATAATGCGGCTTTAAATAACATGACATGCTTGCGGACTTCATGCCCAGATCCCAAAACGCTGTCAGACTTCGAAATAATGAATCAAGAGTCAAAATGCAAAGAAGATAAGTTTGAGGAAATGAAACAAAGAGTTGGAACAGCTGAAGGAAAATTGCTTCCAGAGTGGAAAGTTCCATACATTGCAACAAGAGTATTGCCAAAAGAGTGCGTTGTACTTGGGACACATCGAAGGAAATGATCCCGAAGCAGCTGTGAATGCGGATGCAGTAAAAAGGTACTATGTTTAGGCTTTCTGCAACAATGACTTTGTTCAATTGGGATGACGAAGGCTTTCATTCTTGCTACCCAAACACTATCAACCTTTTGCAAACCCTTTGAGCCGGCTC
>NW_017679766.1:0-3312 GCF_001879085.1 Nicotiana attenuata | reverse complement strand
TTTTTTCTTTCAATCCCGGCATAACCCGCGGATCTCCCTGGCATAACCCAAGGAGCTTTTTTCTTTCAATCCCGGCATAACCCGCGGATCTCCCTGGCATAACCCAAGGAGCTTTTTTCTTTCAATCCCGGCATAACCCGCGGATCTCCTTGGCATAACCCAAGGAGCCTTTTTTCTTTCAATCCCGGCATAACCCGTGGACCTCCCCGGCATAATCCAAGGAGCCTTTTTCTTTCAATCCCGGTATAACCCGTGGACCTCCCTGGCATAATCCAAGGAGCCTTTTTCTTTCTTATCCCGGCGTAACCCGCGGACCTCCCTAGCATAACCCAAGGACCCTTTTTCTTTTATCCCGGCATAACCCGTGGACCTTCCTGGCATAACCCAAGGAGCTTTTTTCTTTCTTATCCCGGCATAACCGCGGATCTCCCTGGCATAACCCAAGGAGCCTTTTTTCTTTCAATCCCGGCATAACCCGTGGACATCCCTGGCATAACCCAAGGAGCTTTTTTCTTTCAATCCCGGCATAACCCGTGGACCTCCCTGGCATAACCCAAGGAGCCTTTTTCTTTCAATCCCGGCATAACCCGTGGACCTCCCTGGCATAACCCAAGGAGCTTTTTTCTTTTATCCCGGCATAACCCGTGGACCTCCCTGACATAACCCAAGGAGTCTTTTCTTTCAATCCCGGCATAACCCGAGGACCTTTTTATTTTCCGGCATGACCCGGTCATTTTCCAGCATAACCTGGTAATCCTCCCAATTTAAAGCTTCATTCCCAAAGATACACAATCCTAATTTTTATTGCTTTCAATGAAAAGTAGTTTAGATTTGTGTTGCAAATAACTCACGAAATTTTCCTAGTGAAAACTGGGGCAGAAAAATTTTGTTCGTTTGTTTGTTTTGGTGTCCGAACAGGTTTTACCTCAAGGCACAGGATTCGAGATGACCGAAAGAATGAGTCTCAATCCAGAATAAAGGAAAAGAAGAAAAGAACAAAAAAAGAAGTGAACTCAAAGTGTTTGAAATAGAGAAGGACGCGGACTGCTCAAAATTTGATCGAAGTCACAAGCTTCGCATGTCCCGCTTTGATCCAATGCTGAAGAAAGAACCAGCACCTACAGCTTGCGAGCATCAAGATTCAGATCGGGGTCCACAGCAAAATCAGCTAAGACTCAAGAACAAGCTTCAAGAGATTTATAGATAGGAATCTTGTAACTCGTAGTTAATAGGCATAGCTAGCTTAGCTTTGATTTTCCTTTTGGTGTAATAAGGAGGTCAGCAAGCAGTAGCAGCAACAGCATCAGCAGTGAAATCACAGCTCCCGGTAGTCCCAGCTACCAAAACTTCTAGAACTACACTGACCTGATTTCTTTATAGCCAAGGATATGTAGGCAACCTCTAAAGCAAGGTTCGGTCAGACATTTTTCAAAAAATGCTTCTCATGGAGTGCCAAGCGGGCAAAAATCCCTCATAATTGCTCATTTATCATTGCCCGAAAACCCTTCGTGTCTCCGAGCAAAGAGGGGCAGCTATGAGCACGTAATTTTTGCCTCGCATGATTTACTCCTACACGACTCTTAAAATTAGGATTTTTCTTTTAGTTATTTGATTTTTAGGATTTAATTGCATAATTTTCATGTTTATTTGCATTTCTGTGTGCATTTTTAACTTAACATAATTCATAAAAATACAAAAATACGCATTGCATTTGCATTTAGGATTTAATTTTACATATTTTAGATTAATTAGTAATTAGGATTTTACAAAAAATACAAAATCACAAAAATTGATTTATTTGCTTTGTTTAACTTTTAGCTTTGAATTTTGTTTGCTTTCCTTTAATTTGGTATTTAATTATTTGAGTTAATTATTAATTAGAGCTTAATATAATTTGGTAGGGTAATTTAGAGTTAATTTAGATTTTTAATTTTTATTTGAAAAGAAAAAGAAAAGAAAATAAAAGGAAAAAGAATTAAAAAGAATCAGATTTTGGGCCAAATCAATTAGAATTCCCCAAGCCCAATTGAATTTTCCCTTTTACCCATCCAAACCCACTCAAATGGCCCAAACCCGTCCCAGATGCCCGGTCCAATTCCCCATTGACCCCAAAACGACATCGTTTGATCTCAAAGAGATCTGAGTCGTCTAGGTTGAAAGATCCAACGGCTCAGAAGCCTGGGTCACTTAATATTTATATGTCCAAACGTCACCCTCCCCCCCTCCATCCGGTCGTCTCTTTCTCTCAACACACACTCACCAGAGACCAACCCTAATTCCGCCGTCTGCCGCCGCTGGAAATCGCCTACGTCGGCGGCGAGTCTCCAATGACCACCAAAATTACACCAAATCACGACTTCACCTTCCTCGTTCCAGATCTCCACCCCATTTCTTTCAAAAAACCCTTGAACCCCTCGAATCTTCAAAACCCTAGCGCCGCCACAAATTTCCCCGGTGGCGGCGCCGCCTTTTTTCAAGCTCAAAACTATACCCCAGAACCCTCCTCACCTCCTCATCCCTAATACCAGTCCTGTTTCCCTCAAATCACCCCCGAACCCTTCAAATTTTAGATCGAAGGATTGAGCCCTAATTTCAAAAGTTCCGGGCTCCAGTTTCGTTTAAAGATTTAGGTCGATTGTGATGTTATTCGTGTGTTCTTTTCAAGAACACATGATTAATGTCATAGTCAACCAAAAATCCATGGAAGTTGAAGATTCAGATTCATTCCTTCGTTCGTTTGAGTCTTAGTAAGTATTTTCCTTTCTTTTTTATTATTTTATCTAGCTTTTGTTCTCCTCTGCATCTATTTCTTCTCCTGGTTTTTCTTCTTCATTTTTTAGTTTCCAAGAAACTGTGTACTTTTTCTTCTTCATGAAAATTAGTCTTGCATATTTTTTTAGTATCTTTAGCTTGTTAGTTATTAATTTAGTTAGTTAATGAATGTTTTAGCTTAGATGGTTGCCCTGTTTGCATTTCCCTTGTATTTCAGACTTTGACTAGGCCAGTGTTAGTTTGGAATTTTGGGACCTCTGACCCATTTAGAAGAAAAGGGCAAGCCCAATTGTGCAAATTGACCCATACCCGTTTAAGTCCAAGGTAAATACAGGGGTAATCAGGGGCAATATAGGTAATCTAAGTGAGGGAACCTTCAGGGTAACTAACTTAGAAGCTTCTAGCAGGGGTTTTTAACCAATTTCAGACTTTTAGGTAGTATAACTTGGAAAACAAGTCAGGATTTTAGGGACTTTTAAGCTAAAAACAGAATTAAAAAGGACTAAAAGGGTAAAATAAATCAAGCAGGGCTGCCCTAAT
>NW_017679765.1:0-15735 GCF_001879085.1 Nicotiana attenuata | reverse complement strand
CTTCAAACCCCAGTGTTTCAGCGAACACAAAGTTCGGTAGCAAATCACACTTACTGTTGCTTTGTTTGATGCTAAAAGTATGCAGAAGAAGGAGGAGAAACTCAAAAAATCGTATTGAAATTCTGAGCATAATAGTGTTGTATTTATAGCCAAAGTTGGGCTGAAATCTGAAGAGGTGCAACTCTTCAGAATGGCTGTTTATGCAAAACGGCCTCAGCATAAATGCTATTACATAAATGGCCATTTACTCAACAATAAAGAGGAAAAATAAAGAGGGAAAATTGAAGAGGGTATTCTGTTAATATTTTATTATTAACAAATAAATTTGGTCCAAAAAGTTAATCAATCAATCGATCATTTGACCGAATCCGAATCCGAATCCGAAGCAGAAGCCGGAGCCGAGCCGAGCCGAGTCGAGCGACGACGACGACGACGACGACGACGGCGACGGTGCGAGGATTGCCTTCTTCTCAACTCTATAAGAGCTAGAAGAAGAGCAATTGCTTATATACCTATAAAAAACCTCTTCCTCTTCCAACATGGGACAATGTCCCTTTACCGGGGGGGGGGGGGGGGTAGGGGAGGGGACTTAAAATTTCACTCAAAAATTTCATTTCCCTCTATTTCCCATTCACCCTTTTTTAAGTATTTAATATATTAAATACATAAAAACCCAACAAATTTTGTATAAATATTTTATTTGAACCCACTTGACAACTACTATTTTACGACTTAAGTTATATAATTCTAAGATTGAACCCGCTTGCACAAAATTCCGAATCCGCCACTGGACATGTCATTCGTGTCAGAGCGATTGACGAACACGTTCAATACGAAGTGCTTATTAGTAGTCACTTCTTCAACTATAGGTGTTAAAATGGGAAAGTTGTAAGTTTGTTTACCAGGTTGACAAATGAGTGCAAGTTTGGGTAGCCCCGAGCCAATTTTGCCTTTATGTTTTTAGTCTATATTTAAAGGAACTCAGTATAGTGATGCACATTTTAAGTGTGATTTTCACGTTGAGGTGTTCAAATAGAAAAATTGAATTTACCGGGACGAAAAATGAATGTAAATATAAGTGACTACGAGGTTGTTTTACCTTTAGTTTATGACCTTTTTTTTTGGTCCGCAAAAGAGCTTTATATTAATTAAGTAGGAACATTACAAGGAGCTAATAGCACATTAGTACAAAAAGAGTGATCCAACGATTGGCCCTGTAAAGGGTCATTTCCTAATTCTGCTGGATTATAGATTATGTCAGAATCATTGCAAGTTTTTACAAAACGCTTATAGATAGTTCCTTGTTGATCAGCTAGTAGTTGTTGTAGCAAAAAGTCTAGCGGATGAGTGAAAGTAGTGGTGGTATCCCGAGCTTGGATAGCAGAGCCTTGTTTAGCTAACAAATGTGCTGCGTAGTTTTGCTCCCTGAATGTGTGTTTGATGAGCGGATTACCCAGCTGCTGGAGTAAGTACCTGCATTCCAATAGAGAGGATGAGTAATGGAGATTATCATTTTTAAGCATTGTTATTACCTCGGTTGTGTCCACATTTATTTCCAATGGTTTGAGGTGATGTTGTTTTGCAAGTTGTAAACCCTGTAACAAGCCTTTTAATTCCATGCATGTGGAATTGCCTGTGGAGGATGATCCCATATAACCAAGTAGGCAATGTCCATCAGAATTTCGGAAAACGTCTCCCAGACCATTGATAGTAGGGTTAGCTTTGGCCGCACCATCTGTATTTAGCTTTATAGTTCCTACTGCCGGTGGGTGCCATTTTATATACATAGGAGTAGCTACATGCTTTGACCGTTGATCTATTCGTTGTATATTGATAAGGAAGTGAAACTCCACTGCTTGAGCGATTAATTTCTTAGTAGAGGGAGGTGGTTTTGTATTGGGACTACTAAAAATTAAATGGTTCCTTAACTTCCAAATATACCATGCAATGTACGGAATGAGAGTGGTTGGAGGTACGTTATAGTTTAAGGCATTTGCATGATGTATTATATAATGGATTGCTTGAATGGGAGTAAGCGGGTGGGAGTGGTAGTGTTGAACGTGGGTTGTTAATCCTAGGTGAGCCCATATAGCAGTGGTGCGCGGGCATTTGAAAAGAAGATGGTAATTATTTTCAATATGGTGGTAGCATAAGGTGCAGAGATTAGACGAGGTAATCTTTATATGGTAGAGGTATGAAGCAGTAGGTAGACGTTGATGAGAAACTAACCACAGGAAGTATATTATCTTTGGAGGTAGATGTAGTTTCCAGAGCCAATGGTGTGGGAATGGTGGAGCTGGTAATTGGAGAGAAGAGTAGAGAGACTTTACTGAGAACTTACCATTAGAGGTAAGTCCCCAGATGATTTTATCCGTGGCTTGAGGGGTAGTTAAAGAGGGAACGAAAATTTGAGCTATTTGAGAAGCTATATTCTCAGGAATGGGAAATGTTAAGGAAGAGGTATCAATGGTGTGGTGGGAAATATACTGACTAAGTGTGGCTTGGGTCTCTTGGGGTGAGATTGGACCATGGATTAGCTGACGAAGAGTTATATTAGGTCCTATCCATGGCTCGTGCCACATATTGATTGTATGACCCCCAACAATATGCCAAACAATTCCGGTTTGGCTGAGGTTCCAGCCCATTAAAATATTTTTCCAGGTGGAGGACCTTGAGTACCGGATTTTCGGTGTGAATAAAGGTGACGGAGAACGGAAGCCCATAGGGAATTTGTATTGTGAAAAAATCTCCATGCCAGATTCCCTAGTAGGGCATTGTTCTTAGTAGTTAAATTGTGGGTTCCTAGACCACCTTGTTGCTTAGTTCTTTGTACTACTTCCCATTTTACTAAGTGGATTCTTTTTTTACGGTCCGTACTTCCCCGAAGAAAGTTTCGTTGGTATCGGTTAATTTTAGAGATGACTTCGCTTGGGATTTTAATGAATTGCATAACATGATTTGGTAAGGTATTTAGTGTAGAATTAATAAGAGTAGTGCGTCCCGCAATGGAAAGGAATTGAGATTTCCATCCTGATAATCTAGTTTTAAAGTTATAAAGGATATATTGGAAGTCATGTGCCATGGGTCTCTTTACAAATAAGGGAAATCCAAGGTATTTACCAAAGGCGGAACCTTCCTTCATGTTAAAAGACGAGAGGGCAAAGTGTCTGTCTGAAGGGGAAGTATTTTGCGAAAAATAAATTTTTGAATTTCTGGAAATTGATACTCTGGCCTGACCTCTGAGTGAAACTTGTGAGTGTGTCTATTATGGATTGCACAGAGGAGGTGGTGATGAGGGATGTGAAAGTGATATCATCCGCAAAAAATAGATGAGATATTAGAGGCCCTCTAGGTGAGAGTTTAATAGGTTTCCGTTGTTGGTAATCCACCAGTTGGTGTATTTGTCTAGAGAGACGTTCGAGACATAAGATAAAAATATATGGAGATAGTGGGTCGCCTTGTCTAATACCCCTAGTGGGTTGGAAATAAGGAGAGGGGTGTCCATTGATAAGGATTGAGATGGAAGTGGTGGTGATGCACGACATAATGAGTTTTATTAAGTTAGAGGGGAAATTAAAGAAGTGCAAGGTTTCTTTAATGAATCCCCATTCCATTTTATCAAACGCTTTTTCAAGATCTAATTTTATTAAAAAGTTGGCAATTTTGCCTTTCTTCTTCCTAAATTTGTGGAGGATTTCTTGAACGATGATAGCGTTATCAGCAGCCCGACGTCCTTTTAGAAAGGCAGATTGTTCAGGACTAATTAATTTATTAATGAGAAGTTTGATACGACGCACGATTATTTTAGTTATTAATTTATATATGGTATTGCAAAGCCCAATTGGGCGATATTGAGTAACATAGAGGGGTTCTTGATTTTTGGTATGAGACAAAGATATGTGGTATTTGCCTGATTTGGTATTGTGCCAGAAAGGAACACCTCGTTACAAAAGGAGACGACTGAAGTGGATATTTGGGGCCAAAATTGTTGGTAAAAATAAAGGTGAAGGCCATCCGGCCCCGGGGCCTTCAAAGGTTTGAAGGATTGGAGTGTTTGGTATATTTCTTTAATAGAAGGAAATCTGAGGAGAGGTTGTCATTGGGAGTTAGAGTGTGATTATCAGGGCTCATGATTTAACGAAGGGATTGAGAATGGGTAGTGGTAAATAAGGATTCATAGTAATTAGTGATGAGGGAGTCCACTTGTGGTTGCTCCGTGACCCAATTTCCCCCTAAATCTTTAAGAGATGTGATTCTATTACGTCTCCTTCTATGAAGTGTAGTGATGTGAAAAAACTTCGTATTAGCATCACCCTGCTGTAGCCAATCTATCCGAGATTTGAGTTTTCAAAACTCATCTTCTAATCTTAACAGGTGATTATATTCTTCTATTAGGTCGTGTTCCAGTAATTGGAGGAAGTGGCTAGTAGTGTATTTGGTGGAAGATTGAATACCATTTAATCGAGCTAGGATTATTTTTTATTTTTTAAAAATGTTGCCAAAGGTATGTTGATTCCATTGTTGTACATCATCAGTAAAGGTTTCTATAGCATTAAGGAGGGTTTGATTGGGGCTCCAATTTTTATTAATAAGGTGAATAAAGGAAGGGTGGGATGCCCAAATGGTTTCGAATCGAAATATCTTTTGACGTCTAAAATTATGCCATAAGGTAAGAAGTAGAGGACAATGGTCGGAATGAGTTCGGGGGAGGTGTTGGACTGTAGCCTCAGGAAATAGAGTAAGCCACTCATAATTACTAACAAATCTATCTAATCTTTCAAGTATTCGATTAGAAAAATTGCGTTTATTAGTCCAGGTAAATCGACTACCTCTAAATCCTAAATCAAGTAGGTGACAGTAGTCTAGACATTTATNTAATGCGAGGGGGAGATGGAGGGGAGCCCCGCTGGGTCTCCATGGTAGTCGAGGTCATTACTTGCAACGAGGGTATCAGTACTACCCCGTATTTTCCCACTTCTGGGTTGTTTGTCGGACGGATGTTAAACGAGCAGCTTTGAAGTTCCTTGGGACACATTATAATCATTTTTCTTGCATAATGTTCTTTTAGGTCGTAGTGTTTGTTGTTGTTGAGAAAGCACAGAATGGGTCTCGTTTCCCTGTTCTCCACCATGTCTGCTCCCACCTCTAGTTGAGCAATTTCTTCTAGTCCGTGGAGAGGGTTTTGTTGGTGGCATATCGGAGTTGGTTGATAAGGGGTTGCCTGAGCTTGTAGGGGTGAGGGGATGTATAGTGATGCCCTGGGTTGTATCCATGGCACTAATGAGTGTGCTGGCAGTTGAGTGGGGTAGAATGGAAGCTCCATTGAGGCAGTTTGATTGTGGTACATCGGGGGCAATTGGGTGTGAGTTTGAACGTGTTGCATGGAGGAGGGAGGGTGCATCGCCCATAGATATTGGTTGTACAACTCAACTCCCATCCTCATGCCCTCTGTAACTATTTGGGCAATGTCTGCCGGATTCTGTAGCACTAGTATCACCTCCTGACCTTCGACTTCCATCATGAAGGTCAATGCATGGTCTTGTAGGCTCATCTCGAGCCAGGAGTTTGGGAAGCTTGCATGGGAGGGTATTGTGTGATGAATAGTGGTGGTAGATGTGGGGTGGGTTGGTTCCAGTTGTTGCTTGGTGGATTCATGGTGAGGGGATGTCTGTGAAGTGGTGAGGATGAGTGAGCTCGGGTTCTTCTGTGTTGATGGTTTAGTCCCATTAGGTTCATGTTGATTAATTATAGCAGTAGTTAAGTTGGGGTCGTTGCGTGAGATAGTGGTATTAGAAGTAGTAGGGGGTATTAATGAATTTTCTTCAGTGAAGGAATTTATGGGAGTGGCCAGATGGAACGGTGGATTTGAAAGGTGAAATGATGATTCTTGCATGGGTGGGTTATTGGGTTCGAGAGGGGGTGTCTGGGCTAACGAAGAAGTGGGTCGTAATTGGTTTGGGCTTTGGGTGGTAAGTTTCCTAGGGCCATCATGATGGGGGTCTGTAATGAGCATGGCAGACGTAATTGGGGTTTGGGAATGTTGAGAGGTTGAGGTGGCATCTACGTGTAAAGGCGAAGCCACGTGGGATTGGGAGGCAATTAATGGGGTAGACGTGGAGAAAGGTGCGTCTGATTGGTGGATAAGTTGTGTAGTCGGTGTAGTGGTGGAAAATTGGGCCAGGCCAATTGCATGGGTAGAGAGTGCGGTGCTGGTATTACTGGGCTTAGAGAGAGATTGTGTTGGGCCAGGGTCCGAAGGGGAAGGGTCCGATGAAGAATTGGGTGTGGTTTCCTCCGTATTTTCATGAAGTAATTGTACAATTCCTTAGTAAAAAACTTCCCAGGGGCCGATTTGTCAATCTTTTTAGAGGGGGGAATCGGGGATGGGAGTGGGGAATTAGAAGACGTACCTGTGTTGTCCATGTAGCGGAGATGGTGCGATCCTGTTGGCTCGTCTGTGCTGGTAGGAACAAGGTGTTGTATGGTGTGAGTAGGTCTTGTTGGAGAGGTTTTTTTACCTCTTAATGGGCTAGTGTTCTTACGCCTGGCTTGGAATGATACAGTTTGCCATTCACTACTAATGGCATTTGGTGTAGGACAAGGCAGGTGTGGATGTTTGGGTGAACTTGAGGAAGAAGGTTGGGAAGGATTTGTAGTGGAAAGTGAGTAGGTACAAAGAGTCTTCGTATGGCCAAATCTTCTACAATAGGTGCAGAGCATGGATAGTCCTTCGTACAGGATTTGTTGTCTATGATTTCCAATAAATACATGGGACTTCACTGGTTGTTCAATAGGCACCTCAATGCAGATGCGAGCATAACGACCTCGCGTGGTGGCAGACGTGCATGTGTCGATTTTTAATAATGTGCCTATCTTTGAACCAACTCTTTGCAAGATTTCAAAGTCATAGAACTCTGTAGGCAACTCTGGTAGACGAATCCAAACGGCTGAATACATGAGTTGAGCATTGGAAGCAATGAACTTAGGCTCCCATTTGCGAACGGATAAAAAGTGGTTGAAAATGAACCAAGCCCCCCATGTAGAGCTTTCTGCATACTTTCTTCCTGTTGGAATTTTATGAGGAAAAAATCACAGCCTAGATCGATAGGAGAGACATCCTCAGTAGGCTGCCACAAGGCAGTGAGTTTGTTTTTGAGGATGTGGTGTCCTACTTGTCGACCAAATAGTTTCACTATGACTGAGTGTTTCCAGGGAGAGTATAGTCTAGACTTATCTGTGGAGGTAAGGGGAATGAAGCAATCGTAATAAAGGTCATTTGTTGTTTCATCGGTTAAATCTAGAGGTGGTGGATGGTTTAGTGTTCTGGGGTTGGTATGTGGAAGAAGTTGTTGGTTGAGGAGAGTTTCTTTGAATGAGGTCTTGGCTGTAGAGGGGTTATGTGGAGGAGAGTCGATATGCATATTACTAATGTCTGGTGGTTCTAGGGAATTGTGGGGAGGGGTGGAGGTGTGGTTCATGGTTGAAAATTGTTGTGAGAATGGAGAAGTTGAGTATAGGAGGAAGATGATTGTAGAGAGAAGGAGGAGCTTCTTTATCTAACCCATGGCCTCTGCTTAATTACCTTACTGTTTCAGTTTATGACTCATCGATACTGTGTGTTGCTCTTAAATTTGGGGATGAACATAGTTGTTTTTGTGATGTATTTTGAGACAGAGTTGTAACTATTTATTTTGACGAAATACATTGACGGTTCCCTAATAACTATTTTCACCTAGTTCACCTAACAACATAGTGTGTATTTACTTTAAGGACTCGTTTGGTACGAGAGATAAAGAATAATTAATCTCGAAATTAAATCTGAGATGAGTTTATTTCATATTTGGTTCGGATAAAATTGTGGTATAACTAATTTAGGGGTTAGTTATATCGGGATTGTAATATTATTTTTATCCATATAAAAAGGTAAAATAATTTATCCTGAATAATTAATCCCGAGATAATTAATCTTAGGATACCATGTTTTCCAAACATTTCTTAATATGTACCTATTGAAAACAATAACTTATTAGTAAAGGTGCATGGAAGACATGAATGAATCAGAAAAAGTCACGTGACTTTTGACTTTAGCTAATATAGAAAAAGAAATTTTCAGGAAAAAAAGGAAAAAATCTGTTTAAGAAATGATAGTCCCTCTCCCACCACTCCCTCGTCGCCGGCAAGCCCCCTTCCTCATTGCTGATTTGCCGTCATTTTACCTTCACCCTCCCCTTTCTCCTTCCATTTCAACTTCTCTTCCTCTTCATTTTCATGACTATACAAATTACATTTCACCTCTCTTTAACCACAAGCTGCAGAACCCACGAAGTGAAACCTCAACGCAAGACCTCGGTTGTTCTGACCCCTTTTCCTTCACGAGAAGATGGAGTGAGTAGAATAGAACCGAAAGATGACTGCTTTTGCTGAATCTGTAATTAGTGGCATAGCCCGGCATTTCATCAAGGACGTTCAAACTTTAAACAAGTCAATAATATTTTTTTTTATCCATGAATGGTAAAACTATTTGAAAAAGAGTCAAATAGGGAAGATAACTTTGAACCCGTAAACAACACATCACTTTGAATACCTTAGACCGTTGAAATGCCTCGCTCAACTATATTAAAGGTGTTTAAAATATAATATATAACCATATTAAATATTGGACTTATATATACAACATAATTTTCTAGCGAAGGATATTCACTTGATCATCCTAGCACTACTAAAAAATAGTTGTTTACCGACACAAATTACTGACGGACGTCCCTCGGTAACAAGGTTGTACCGACGGAAGTCCGTCGGTAAGTGGTTGGTAGGAAATCCTTCCTTGGTAAACGACAGAATCCGTCGGTAATTATCTATGGAACCCATCGAAAAGCCATCGGTACACTTCTGACAGTAGTTGGTCAAATAATTTTACTTACCGACGGATATCCGTCGGTATTGTATTGGGGAAATTTTATTTATATAAAGGTGACGTGTCAAGACACATGGATTGGTCAAATGGTCAAAGAATCATGATTAGTCACGAGACAGGGGTTACAACAAATACGAGCAAAGAAAGATGAAGAGGCACGGGACATCAGTTAAGTAACACAGCGTCCGTACCTATTTAAGCCATTTATATCCGAGAATCAAAAGGAATGAATATGGCCATATAAAGGAGTGCAGATGCGACATTTAATGGGCATTAACTACTGAATATGTTAGAGAATATATATTTCCTATGTAATGATTGTGTAACGGAGCATTTAATACATTTAATGTCTCATAATAGCCTTATTATAATTAGAATAAAACGGATATCTTCAAAAGTAGCTATAAAAAGGGAGATATATGAGCAGTTGTAGACACGAAACATTGGTGAATAATATATTAATTTATTTTCTCTTGATTATCATTTTACTCTCCTTAATTACTTCTTTTCTCTACATTTTCTTGATTATCAGTAACCCGAGTTCTTCTAAATTCTAGCTTTGACTAAAATTCCATTTTTTTGGTTAAACAAATTGATTCCGTTACTGGGAATCTGATAATCAGTTATATCTTAACTCGATTCTCTTTGTTGCGTCAACTATGTCGAACAACAATGACAACATCCAAGGAAACCAAGAAAACCAGACAAACCAACAACTTCAGGGAGATCTGCGAGACAATAATGTATTAGTTCCTTCTCCACAAGGTTCTCCACGACGATCTCGTGAAGGAACTTCTGAGGGATCTCACACAGATGGACAAGCTCAATTTGAAAATGCTGAAGCTATGGATGAAGCNTTCCGATCTAATTTGAAAATGCTAAATCTATGGATGAAGCTTTACAAAAACTTATCGCTACTCAGGTCAACAAGGCTTTACAAGCTTTTGTTAGTCAATTACTTGCTGCGCCGCCCACACCTACTCCGAATAACAATACTTTGGAGAATCCACGTTTTGGACTGGTTAATTCGGGTAGCGGTGGAACCCCCAGTGAATCACAAGAGGGAGAACCAGGTAATCCAGTTAATTCTGATTTACAAAATCTAGTACTAACATTGCAGAAACAGCTCAAGGAGCAAGGTGACCGCATAGAGCAAATACCCGGGGTACCGCCCGTGATCAAAGGGGTAGATATGGATAAGTATTCTCAACAGCCCTGGAAGCCAAGTGCCGCCCCTCTCCCAATTACAAAGAAGTTCAAGATGCCTGATATTCCAAAGTATGATGGGACAACGGACCCGCGAGATCACGTTACTGCATTTACAACAGGCGTCAAGGGCAACGACCTGACTAAGCAGGAGATTGAATCAGTCTTGGTAAAAAAATTTGGTGAAATGCTCACTAAAAGAGGATTAACATGGTATTCTCTTTTACCTGAAAATTCTATAAATTCTTTTGCTGAGCTTGCAGATTCTTTTATCAAAGCACACTCGGGAGCTCAAAAAGTTGAAAAAAGAATGGAAGATATATTCAAGATCAAGCAAGGGGACTCAGAGCTGCTGAGAGAATTCGTGGACAGATTCCAACGGGAAAGAATGACATTGCCACGGGTACCTGACAATTGGGCACCATAGCTTTTGCAAGCAATTTGAATGAGAAGAGTTCAGAAGCTACGAGGCGACTCAAGGAAAGCCTTCGAGAATTCCCAGCAACAACGTGGAATGATGTTTACAACAGATATAGTACGAAGATGAGGATTGAAGAAGATATTATTTCACGACATAAAAAAGAAGAAAAAGTAAGCTCAAGGCGTGCAGAAAATGAAAAAAGATCTGGTAAAAACAGATACGAGCCGTATATGGGACATGCGGGAAGAGACTCACGATCAAAGCTAGACAATCAAAGGTACGATCATAGATCAAGGAATAAAGAATCAGGTTCGACCTCAAGATTTGGGAATGATCGAAACACACGCGGATCACAAGACGATGATGGAAGTCTAAAGGCAAGGTTTGGTGGTTACAATTTCAACGTAAGCACTTCTGAACTCGTAGCTATTTTAAGAAGCATGGGAGATAAGGTACGATGGCCAAAGGAGATGAGATCAAATCCAAACAGGCGAAACCCCGATCATTGGTGTGAATTCCACAACGATCATGGACATAAAACAGCAGATTGCAGATTTTTGCAGGGAGAAGTTGATCATTTGCTAAAACAAGGGTATCTTACTGAGTTATTCAGTGAGAAAGGTAAACAGGCATACATGACAGGCAGGAGCCACCAAAACCACCTTCTCCCAAAAGAACAGTTAACGTTATAAGCGGGGGCGAAGACATCAATGCTGTATCATATACCGCAGCTAACAAAATTTCAAAAGTTACAATTACCCACGGGAAGCGGCTGCGGCATGTGTTAGAAGAAGAAAATATTACGTTTGATGATGCAGATGCTGAGGGTTTATTGACTCCACATAACGACGCACTGGTAATATCTTTACTCGTACATGATACTAACGTCAAACGGGTTTTAATTGATCCAGGTAGTTCCGTGAACATTATTTTGTTACGAGTGCTACGTGAGATGCAAGCAGAAGAAAAATTGGTGCCAAAAGCGCATACTTTGTCAGGTTTCGACAATTCTAGTGTGGTAACAAAAGGGGAAGTGATGCTTACTACATTTGCGGAAGGTGTTGTCAAGGATACGAAATTTCAAGTAGTAGAAATGGAAATGACTTAAAATATAATTCTTGGTGGGCCATGGATCCACGACATGGATGCTGTTCCATCAACTTTGCATCAGGTTATTAAATTTCTAGCACCATGGGGAATATGTCAAATTAGGGGAGACCAACAAACATCCAGGAGCATCAACTCCGTGGTGAATTCAAATGTGAAAGGTGAAGAGAAATAGCAATTACAGAGTCCAGTTGAGGATAACACAACATCAACCTCAGCTGATTCAGGGCAAATAGACATGGATTCAAGACCTGATTTCATTCAAGAGCCAGAAGAAAATGAAAACATCAAAACTACAATAGAAGAGCTGGAAGCAGTGGTTTTATTTGTACACTGGCCAGAAAGAAAAGTATACATAGGCGCCAATCTTAGCCCAGAGATGAAACGTAAGTTGATTGAATTTTTAAAAGCTAACGCAGATTGTTTTGCTTGGTCCCATTCTGATATGACAGGTATACCACCGGAGGTAATGACTCACAAATTAAATGAAGATCCATCTCACCCACCTGTCAAACAGAAGAAAAGAAAGCAAGGCGCTTTTAAAAATCAGGTGATTCAGGATGAGGTGAACAAATTATTAAAGAATGGGTCTATTCGTGAGGTAAAGTATCCTGAATGGCTAGCTAACACTGTCGTGGTACCTAAAAAGAATGGTAAATGGCGAGTTTGTGTAGATTATACAGACCTTAACAAAGCTTGTCCTAAAGATTCTTTTCCATTACCTCATATAGATCAACTAATTGATGCTACTGCAGGGCACGAATTGTTAAGTTTTTTAGATGCATATTCAGGTTATAATCAGATTAAAATGGATCCAGATGATGAGGAAAAAACATCATTCATAACAGACAGGGGGACTTATTGCTATAAGGTAATGCCTTTTGGTTTAAAGAATGCAGGAGCAACGTATCAAAGGTTAGTTACCAAAATGTTTCAAGAACATTTGGGAAAGACTATGGAGGTTTATATAGATGATATGCTCGTTAAAACACAACATACAGTAGATCATATATCGCATCTGTCTGAAACGTTTAAGATTTTGCGAAAATTTAATATGAAATTAAACCCCAAAAAATGTGCATTTGGTGTTGCATCAGGTAAGTTTTTGGGTTTTCTTGTTTCTAACCGTGGTATTGAGGTAAATCCTGCACAGATTAAGGCCATTGAGGAAATCCCTGATGTACTTTCAAGTAAGAAAGAAGTTCAAAGACTAACAGGGAGGATTGCAGCTTTGGGAAGATTTATTTCTAAGTCATCAGAGAAATGCTTTAGATTCTTCTCAGCCCTTAAAAAGCAGGATCATTTCGAATGGAATGAAGAATGTCAACAGGCACTCAGAGATTTGAAAGCATACTTGTCAAATCCACCGTTGCTCGCAAAACCAAAGGCAGGGGAAAGACTACTCATTTACCTTGCTGTTTCAGAAGTAGCGGCAAGTGCTGTTTTGGTTCGAGAAGAACAAGGTAAACAATCCCCTATCTATTATGTTAGTAAATCTCTGTTAGACGCGGAGACAAGGTATCCTCAATTAGAAAAGCTTGCTCTTGCATTAATCATGGCATCTAGGAAATTGAGACCTTATTTTCAGTGTCATCCAATTGCTGTAGTTACCGCATATCCTTTACGAAATATATTACAAAAGCATGAGTTATCAGGTAGGTTGGCTAAATGGGCTATAGAGTTAAGTGAATATGAAATCACATACCAACCTAGAACTGCTATAAAATCACAAGTATTAGCTGATTTCGTGGCTAATTTTAGCCAAGGGATGCAATTGGAAGCAGAGAAAGAAGTACAGATACTTAATGGAGCTAATCCAGGAATTTGGACTTTATTCGCTGATGGTTCATCTAATGTGAAAGGAGCAGGTTTAGGGATTGTTTTGGCACCACCTACGGGTGAAACTATACGACAAGCAATTAAATGTCATTCAATAACTAACAATGAGGCAGAGTATGAAGCTGTGATTGCAGGTTTGGAATTAGCTCGAGAACTGGGCATAAACCAAATCATAATAAAGAGCGATTCACAACTCGTGGTTAACCAGATGCTGGGGACTTATACAGCCAGGGAAACCAGGATGCAGCAATATTTAGAAAAGGTGCGAGAACTGATAAAGCAATTTCAAACCTGGAAAGTTACGCAGGTACCAAGAGATGAGAATCTCGAAGCAGATGCTTTAGCTAATCTCGCATCTGGAACTGATGTGACAAGCGATGCAAGTGCCTCAGTTATTCATCTATTTCATTCAGCTCTTGATCCTGATAAAAATGAGGTAAATTTTAATAATTTAACTTGGGATTGGAGAAACAAGATTGTTGCTTTTTTACAGTATGGAACCGTTCCTGATGACAAGAAAAAAGCTCATGCACTTCGGAGAAAGGCTGCTCGCTACTGCCTAAATCAAGGTAATTTATATCGAAAAATGTTCGGTGGCCCCTTAGCTACATGTCTCGAACCCTCTCAAACAGAATATGTAATGAGGTAAATACACGAGGGGCATTGTGGAAATCACGTCGGAGGAAGATCACTGGTAAGAACCTTGATTAGGGCAGGTTATTATTGGCCTAAAATGGAAGAAGAAGCAGAAAATTTCGTGGCCAAATGTGATAAGTGTCAGAGGTACGGGAACAATATGCATAGACCTGTGGAGTTGTTACATCCGGTCATCGCACCTTGGCCATTTATGAAGTGGGGAATGGATATCGTGGGTCCATTACCACAAGCAAAAGGGCAGGTAAAATTTCTGCTCGTGCTTACTGATTATTTTACTAAATGGGTAGAGGCGGGAGCCTTCTAACAGGTACGAGAAAAGGAGGTCAGAGATTTCATCTGGCGGAATATCATATGTCGATTCGGTGTACCTAAGGAGATCGTATGTGACAATGGCCCTCAATTTATAGGGGCACAAATCACAGAATTTTTTCAAAGTTGGCAAATTAAAAGGATTACGTCCACACCTTATCATCCAGTAGGTAATGGGCAAGCAGAGTCAACAAACAAGGTTATTATTAATAATTTAAAGAAACGTTTGGAAGAATCAAAAGGCAATTGGCCAGAAGTGTTACCCGGTGTTTTATGGGCATACCGCACAACAACAAAAACAAGTACGGGAGAAACACCATTTTCATTGGTTTATGGAGCAGAGGCTTTAATTCTAGTTGAAATAGGAGAGCCAAGTACAAGGTTCACACACGTAATTGAAGAGTCTAATAATGAAGAAATGCGTGTGAGTCTCGATCTACTCGAAGGAATAAGGGAAGCTGCGTTGGTAAGAATGGCAGCACAAAAGCAAGCTATGGAACGGTACTACAACAGGAAAGCTCGCCTCAGATTTTTTAAAATAGGGGACTTTGTGCTCAAAAAAGTTTTTCAATCCACAAAGGCAGCTAATACGGGAAAATTAAGTCCAACATGGGAAGGACCCTACAGAATTTGTGGTATTGCTGGCAAAGGAGCATATGAACTGGAAACAATGGATGGTAAAGCGCTACCTTCACATTGGAATGATGTTCACTTGAAAAGATATTATTTCTAAGAATACCCGCGATCAGGTATCCATCTTTTAAAGTTTATTTTTTGATTTATTAAAATTTTACTAACGATTTTAGATGCTAGGCAAAAACCTAACCCGTACTAAATGATGAGTCACGACCTGTAAGGTACACGGAATAAACTAAAATTTCTGGCCTAGGGTTACAATTATTCTGATAGAAATACAAACGGGTTAGCCAGTCTTCATCTAAAATTGTACCTCCGAGTCCCGTGTGTTTTTCCTTTTCAGGAAAAGGACCAAAAGAGAGAAACCATCAAGTGCTTGAGGCTTCATACTTCAACACTCAAACACTTGGGGGACTACATAGTATATACAAGTATTTATAAGGAAGGCAAAGAAGATTGAAGAAAAATCATGCCTGAAAAAAGTCAAGTGGTCAAGTGCAGAGTAAAAGTCACGAAGTCATGAGCCAAGGCTAAAGAAAACCTTACTATAGTTAGGGTAAAGCTATGTACTAAAGCAGGTTATGAGGAAAAACCTTGCATCTGTTTTTTTAAAATGAAACGGGTTGTAAAGACAAAACCTCGTGTT
>NW_017679764.1:8899-15737 GCF_001879085.1 Nicotiana attenuata | reverse complement strand
ATAGTCGACACACCGACTATTGGGGTAGGATGGGATAAAGTGGAGGTTAGCATCTGGAGTCTTGTGTGACAAGAGAGTGCCAACGATACTTAAAGGTAAATTCTATTAAACGGTGGTTAGGCCGGCCATGATGTATGGGGCTGAGTGTTGGCCTGTTAAGAACTCACATATGCAAAAGAGGAAAGTAGCAGAAATGAGGATGTTGAGGTGGATGTGCGAGCACACTAGGATGGATAAGATTAGGAATGATGATATTCGGGACAAGGTATATGTGGCTCCCATTGATGACAAGATGCGGGAAGCGAGGCTCAGATGGTCCAGGCATGTACAGAGGAGAAGCCCAGATGCTCCAGTAAGGAGGTGTGAGCAACTGGTTGTACAAGGCACGAGGAGAGGTAGAGGGCGGCCTAAGAAGTATTGGAGAGAGGTGATCAGGCAGGATATGGCGAGGCTTCAGATTTCCGAGGACATGACACTTGATAAGAAGTTGTGGAGGTCAAGTATTACGGTTGTAGGCTAGGAGGTAGTTGAGTCTTGCGTTACTTAGTACCTTTGTGAGCCTAGTCCGGTAGGGTTTTGTCTAAGATAGCTGGGGGCAATGTCGTGTCTTACTATTTTCTATTTTCGACGCAGGATCCATATACTAGCCATCGTTTTTGCTTTGCATTTTTTTCATGCATTTTATGTTCCTATTTTTCCTATGATCTCCGTGGTGAATCTACTATTCTCTCCTTTTGTCTTTTTATTATCTTGAGCCGAGGGTCTTTCGGAAATAGCCTCTCTACCCCTTCGGGGTACGGGTAAGGTCTGTGTACACAATAGCCTCCCATACCCCACTTGTGGGATTTTACTGGGTTGTTGTTGTATCCGTGGATTACAGCTACGATTAACTCATTTCTTATCTGTATTCACGTTTGAACACAGAGGCTCTAAACCCACCAACATAGAACATACTCCAGGACTCATCCCCTTGAACCTCTTATAAGGGTGACCTCATTATAAGGGTGACCTCACAACATCTCCCCCGTTTCTTTCACCTCTCTCAAGGTCACAATATCAACAATAATGAGCCACCCTTAATCCATACATCCAGCACCTTAACAACACAAGAATTGCCAGAAAATACAATATAACAACAATAATAGGGCCAACGTTAAGGTTACGAGTAGCTAGCTTACGAAACATAGAGTGACAAGCTCGGTCCTTAACTAGCAACAAAACACTAATCTACACTTCTTCTTCTCTTCTAGTTACACATTAACAACAACAACCCCCCTGCCACACACACACACACACACACAAAAAGGGATTAGATATGATCAAACTCATGTAGGAGAAGAAGAGATTACCTTTAAACAAAAAGAAAATCTCCTAGAAAAACTCTCATTAAGCTTGAAAGAACTCACAACACATCAACAACATCATATAAGTGATCTCTACCACTTCTACAACACTTTTAATGAAGAACTTAGGTGGTTTGGACTTGGATTTGTGTATGAATCTTTAGGATATTCTTAGAGAAAGTTTATAAGTTCTTGGAGGTCTGATTTGGTCAAAAATTAGATTTAGAGATGAAAGCTATCACTTTATATAACAAGGTAAGCTTCCACCGACTTTGTGGGTCCCATGGAAGCTGCTGGCGCAGTCTTGCGAAAATGCAAATATCTATCTATTCCGATGCCGTATCGACAAATGGTTTAATGAGTTGGAGATTAGACTTGTAAATCTTCAATTTGATGGGCGTATCACCCCATAACTCAAAGTATATTTAGACAAAATCTCTGTGACATTAGACCCAAATTTAGTTCAAATTATAAATGTAACTTGCGACAACTTTTGCCGTGTTTTGTTTTACAACTTGTTTGAATTAAAAGTTAAACATATGAATATTATATGATTTAATTACCTTAAAACATGACCTCCTTAGTATATTAAGAACTCCTAGTTTACCCTGAAAGTATGGGTTATATCATTGTTGATTCGCCTAACCTCCAACCCTCAGGATACCTCCTTAACACTTGTTTTAACCCATCATTATCTTTGTAATGGTCCTTAAGCTCTCTGGCTTACATTGATTCACTTAACATGCATTGTAGCATGAAATTATGGGGTGTTACATCCTTCCCTCATCCCTTAGGAACATTCGTCCTCGAATGTTAACTCTTAGAGAGTTGCGAAAATTTTGCCAAAGTCTCCTCCGGACACTAGACTAAAACCAACTTGCACGCAACCAGAAAATACACTATACATGCCACACATGGCCAAGATATGCAAATGACAATACTTGGCCTCACACGTCCATTTATCATGAATAGAGAAAGATATAAATACATGTTCATTTCAACATTCACCGTTTATGTTTGTAGGGTTGTAAATAATATCTAACTATTGAAAAAGTTCAGCATCTTATTCCATAATATTATCATCTTCCTCGAGATTGTTGTTTTCCTTATACTAGAGCCTTCATATAGGGGCATTACCAACTTATGGATATTGCTTCTATATGATACTCACGCTCCTCTGATTCAATCCTATTCGATACGTTCTAATGCCGTTCAATATCTATAAATCAAGCTCCCTCTTGGCCCTCTAACTCAGGATCCTTATTGCCTTACTTATTGAGCTTTATATTTCACACCTCCTTAAGAAAGGTTATCATCCTCATTATTAAACCTACAATGGTCAGTATTTAGTAATCTTACTGCATTTACGTAACCTAGTTCTTACTATGACTTATATTCTACTTTTGGAGATCAAATATGTCTATGCCATGCTCGTGTTTATTACCTTATCTAGTATTTATGTCTTTTAATGCTACTTTGCAATAATTTACCTCAGGTATGACATGCTAACTCTATTAACAATCAAGTTACTACATCATCTAACAATACTCCAGATATATATAGACCTAGTAGCACAATTATACATATAGCCAGACCTCTCTATAACAACATTCCTATATAACAATACTAAACTATAAAAGCCAAGCTTTTTCGGAGCAAATTTTTATGCTATGTTATAATATATGTTCTCTATAACAGCACTTCGCTATACCATTCAAAAATATTCGAAATAAACGAGGTTGCTATAGAGAGGTTTGACTGTACTCTCCTTCTAAAATAGGTAACATACCTAATTGCCTCTAAGATGGGGGCTCGAAATCCCACGGGTCTCCCAATGTATACATCTGATTCTGGGTTCCTTTTAAGCATGGCTCTCTCCTTATGCCTCTTTGCCTAGATGAAATGATGGTACTGAGCCCCTAGGCTGCCCTGAACGACTACTACCCTCATAACTCAGCATCAGACAGTTCTGTGCCATATGACATGGGGTGCCACATTTGAAACAAACATCCGTACCTCGTAATCACGTTCACTTGTGTCTCCTTCTACATTGCTCACATCAAGGTGGTTTCATTTGTCCAACACTCTCTTGATCTTGCACTCCTTGTGCCCTTGATCCATGACATGTTCTCAACTAAGGACTTTCAGAATATTGGGTCTCCTTAGGCCTAGATAAATTGCCCCATGCCTGTACTGCTGACTGACATTGTCTCTTTTGGGACCTATTACTACTCGCTGCCCCTGCATACTCGTCATATGGCCTATCTCTCTTACCTTGCTACCTTTCTCGAGCTTGTTCTAGTTGTTGTCGCTGTTTATGCTCCTCTAGATTATGGGCGAAAGCCTGAATCCAAGATATGTCCATATTGTCATTCAGTGAGGCTGTGGTACAAGCTTTAACGAACTCTGGTGCCAGCCCTGCCACAAACAGATGTATCCTGGCTCGCATCGTATCAACCAAAATGGAGCATACCTAGCCAGCGAATCAAACCCGAGGCTCTACTGGTGAACACTCATGTCACCCTGTTGTAGGGCTAAAAACTGATCAACCTCGGCTTCTCGAATCTCCAATGGTAAGTAATGGTCCAGGAAGGCTCTGGAGAATTCTCCCCACTTTGCTAGTTGCGCATTCTGCCCTCTGGATAATTCCCATGAATACCAATACACAACTATATCTCGCAACCTGAAAGTTGCTAACTCCACTGCCTCCGTCTCGGAAGCATGCATAACTCAAATGATCCTGTAAATCTGGACAATAAAATCTTGGGGATCCTCGTACTGATATGTCCCCATGAACTCTGGAGGTCTCAAAGCAATAAACTTACGGACCCTCAAACTTCTGAGCCCCTTAGAAGGTCCCGCACTAGCTGGAACTCTAGTCTTTCAGTGTGTAGCTACTAACTGGGTCAAAAGATGCACAACACTCTTAAGATCCTGAATAGTAGCGAGCGGTGGCAGTACAGGAGCTCTATGAAGCTCCTCTTGTGCTAGTGGAGTAGGGGATACTCAGGAAGGTGACTCAACTCGAATCTCTGACAGATCTACATAAACCGGCGGTCGTTTACTAATGCCTCCCCCTCAAAGGCTTTACCTTTCTGACTAGCTGTAGCAATTCTTGTATCAGGCATCTCTGTACAACATATCGAATATGAGTCGGACATTGACTCCTTATAACTCAGCTATATATCGCATGATCTGGAAAAGAAAGATGGGTAACCAATCCTAAATGCCCTGCAGCTTCATATTTATAAATGTGGTGCATAACACATCCATAAACAAGATTTTACTAAACACGGCTTTGTAGACTCCCTAGGACAAACCTGCTAAGATACCAATTTATCACACCCCAACCTAGGTGAGGCGTGGCTGACACCCGGTGACGTACTGGCCCGAGCGAACCACTCTGCAACTCTTGAATGCTGGACGTAACCCAGAACATACATAGGCCAATATGGCCGAATTCTATCATACTATATGCTATCATATTAAACATGGCCGCAACTCGTAATATATCATAGGAGGCCAAGCGTCATATCCGCTAGCCATCATACTCAAAACATCAATAAATGTTCGGGCCAAGAAGGCCACTATGAGTATCGATACCGGACAATCTAGAAAGAAAACTTAAATGAGGGCCGACAAGGCCACTAACATACTGTACATGCTGAACCTATGTCTATAAAGTCTCTAAGAGTATCTACTATTAAAATATCGTCGAGACAGGGCCCTAGCTTACCCTTAAGTCTATAACAAAATCTGACATCTTGACCTCTAGATTCGGCTATATTCCGGAAGAGATGGAGTCTTACCGATTTCCCCCTGAAGATCAATCTTGTCAACTTTGAGGGCTCGTCAAACTGATTACTTGCACCTGCAGGCATGAAGTGCAGTGCCCCAGCAATGGGACGTTAGTACAATGAGATGTACCACGTATGTAAGGTAGAAAGCAATACATATAAATAAACTCTGAAAACTGAAAAGCAAGAATGAATATAAAAATAGTCTCTGAATAATAAGAATAAGAGTGAGATTACAATGTACTCTACATCAACTTACTAGATCGTTATCACTTGGACCACTTGATCCTTTAATCTGATTGAACAACTCAACCTATCATAAGATTTTGAACTATTACTATCAACCATTCAGTGATCTCTTGTCGCATCGTCGTTGTTACTTATTATAAACACAAAGTGGCTATTACGTGTAGCAAGGTAGACCTTCTGTAAGGCACACTACAACATTACTACCTGGTGGCATGTACGCATAGCAAAGCAAACTGTCCGTACGACTCAAAATATTTGGGTCAGACTATGCGTAGACAGGGGACCGTCCATAGCCAACCTTTATCTTACCTATGCATTTTATAGACCGTTCATAGGTTAACCTTCATTACCCCCCTAGGCGTTCATAGACTGTCCGTAGGGAACATACTTATGCATAAATAATATTACAACAACATGCAACAGTTAATATCTTAAAAGCTAGGTACTCGTGTCACATCCGTCGTAACATACTTGGAAAAGGCTTTCGAGATTCGTACAATCATACCTTTACAAAATCATTTGGTACATCGTAGGGCTCGTATTTTATATTGTTTCAAGAGACTCATCCCATTCGTTAACTCAATCTCTACGTTCTTTAACCCATGTAATATCATTACTAACTTCGTATGCGCACGATTATTCTAGTTAGGTAGTACAATGTGTATTGTAACTTATGTGACCTTATGTTCTTCTACATACGATCTATTCTTCATTCATTAGTTTGCTCATTAACAACCTATAAATTTATGGGGAGGTTCTTGTTAAGCAACTTATCACATCTCTTAATTTACATCTCTGACTTCAGCCACTTCATAAGATCATAGGTTCTATACATGATTTCTACTCGTGCGCCATTTATAATTTACCATTAAACGAAAGCAATAGTTCTTGTCGTAGACTCAACATAAGTTCCCTGAAGACTCTACTTATTTCTAGGAATTATCCGTGTATTACAACTACGAGTAACTCATTTCTTATCTTTATTCACTTTTGAATTATTAGAGGCTCTTAACCCGTCAACATTGAACATACGCCAGAACTCGTCCCCTTGAACCTCTTATAAGGGTGACGTCATTACGGAATCATGCTAGAAGAAGATAGAGAAAGCCTTACATACCTTTAAGTCGATACGGAATCGAATAGCATCTCCCCCGTTTCTTTCACCTCCCTCAAGGTCATAACATCAACAATAATAGGCCACCCTTGATCCATATATCCAACACTTAACAACACAATAATTTCCCAAAAATACTATTTTACAACAACAATAGGTCCAACATTAAGCTTAGGTATAGCTAGCTTATGATACATCGAGCCACAAGCTCGGTCCTTAACTAGCAACAAAACACTAATCTACACTTCTTCTTGTCTTCAAGTTACACATTAACAACAACAACAACAACAACAACACACACACACACACACACACACACACACACACACACACAT
>NW_017679764.1:0-4176 GCF_001879085.1 Nicotiana attenuata | reverse complement strand
ACTTACCTTATTTGGTTAACCGAGTATTTCAAAGATTCTTCCCTTAATTAAACCCCTATGTATTTACCCCTAATTGTCTACTTTGCACAAGATGTTTACTTGATCTCTTTTCTTAAATGTTCTCTGTCCATTACCGTTTAAGTTTGAACTCCTTAATTAAAGGAAGCCCTTGTACTGATTGATTTTAATTGGCACATAGTTCCATAATTATTACTAAACTACGATTCTTGCCTTATTTTGCACCTGTTTTCAAACTATAAACGCCCTGCTCTCTCATTAACACAAGACACACGAACACTCTGAGTTCTTAAAAATCACTTACATTCAAAAACATTTATCTCCTGCTTTACTACTTCTACTGTGGCCTGCCTTCAAGCCCTGCTACTTGCTTTTACTGTATTTTGCTCTTTGAACTGGTATGTCCTGATTTAGATTTTCAGCAATCACAAACAATGTGTTTACTTAATACATTTACTTGCATGTCTGCCTACTGTTTGTGTTTAGTTTAGTGTTTACTTTAGCATGCTATAATTTTCTCCTATTATGAATCCCAAACCCCCTACCCCAATGTGTTTGATGCTAATGGTTTGTTTGAGACATGACAGTATTGAATATTATTGTCTATGGCTCAAACTTGATTCCCCTAGAATCATAACCTCTAATTCACCATCATATGTTGTGTATTCTTGTTGATTCTGTAAGCATAACAACACTCTCTATTGCTGTGTATGCCCAGAATTAGTTAATGCCTAAGCACATAGGCTCTTTGGCAATTTCCCCAATCCCTGAACCCTTTGTATGACTTTTTTATGGTTGTTTCCCAGCACCTCTCCCCATCTTCTTTACTTTCTTAGTTCTTTAAAACTCTGTTTCTGCACTTGCACTCTCTCTTAGACTTTAAGTTCTGCCCCCTCTTATGAGCCTTGCCTTGGGACCCATTGAGCTCCCTCTGAACTTGGACACTTGAGGGCTGGCCCTTCCACACTGCACTTGTCCCTATTCTGGTAATACAATCTGGGTGTGAGCACTGCCCGGAGTCCCATCGAGGCTCTTAGGGAACTCTGACACACTCAAATTTTAGAAAGGTTTTGGATCGATGGTCTTTGAGTTGGTCTATCTCATAACTCAGGCAGGAAGTCAAGAATCAGGTGTCACGACCCAAAATCTAACCTTGATCGTGATGGCGCCTATCGTGTTACAAGGCAAGCCTATTCCCAAAATTACTACTAATCTGATTATAAGAATTTAATAAAATATTTCCAATAATTTAATTCTTGATAAACTAAACCAACTCTAAATATAAATAATATAAAATACGGACACGAGTCCCAAATACCGGGGTGTCACTAAGTCATGAGCGTCTAAAACTATAAACTAAGATATATAAACTTTCTAACTGTCTAAAATAAGAAATGACAAGAGGAGTAACAAGATCCAGCGGACGTTGGCTACCTTGCAGTCTCCAATTAAAGCCGGCCTGAACTCAACGATCGCTGCGCTCTAACTCACCTGGATCTGCACATAAAGTGCAGGGTGTAGTATGAGTACAACCACCTCAGTAGTAACAGAAATAACTAAGGAACAGAGCAGTAGTGACGAGCTGAGCAAAATAGTCCAATTATTTATTTTTCACAATTTTAAAAATAACAGGAATAAATAGGTAAATTCCATAACCCAGTAAATGCCAAAAAGAAATTTAACAGATAAATGCAGCAACAGCAAAAGTAAATGCAACCTCACAGCAATGCCACTCCATCACTCAACACTCGCACTCAACACTCAACACTCAACACCCAATACACTCAACACTCTGCGCTCACTGGGGGTGTGTACAGACTCCAGAGGGGCTCCCAAAGCCCAAGCGCTAAGCACGGACAACTCACGTGCTACCATATCAATACCTGGATCCGCACGGTCAACTCACGTGCTACGCGGACAACTCTCACGCTATGGTATCAATACCTGGACCCGCACGGTCAACTCACGCGCCAAGCGGACAACTCACGCGCTATGGTATTAATATCCTCACAACCAGGCCCTCGGCCTCACTCAGTCATATACCTCACTAGCCTCACCATCGTCAATAAATAAGGGAACACAGCCCACATCAAGTATCACAGCATATAGATAGAGGTAAACATGTACAATAATTTCTATGACTTAGTACAAATAATATGAGCATTAATAAAGCGTAAACATGATCTCTAACATGAAGGCAAACAAGTTCAACAACAAGTAAATACATAACCACAGATAACAACCATTAGGCCTTACGGGACAGACCAAGTCTCAATCCCTCATTGTGCACACCCACACGCCCGTCACCTAGCATGGGTATCATCACCAAACAATCACATGATATCAATTTCTCTGGGTTTATACCCTCAAAGCAAGAGTTAAAACTGCTACTTACCTCAACAACGTAAAATCCTACTCGGGGATGTCCTCGTCCCTCGACTCGGTCTCCAAAAGCTTCGAATCTAATCATAATCAGAATACTACAATCAACATAGTCTAAAGAATCGAATTACACAATAAAAACTACATAAACATGCCAAAAATCCGAAATCGACCAAAACCTGGCCCCCGAGCCCACATCTCGAAATCAGTCAAAAATGGCAGAATAATAATCCTCGTCCTCTCCCGAGTCTAACCATATATAATTTGTCAAAATCGGACTCTGTTTGGTCCCTCAAATCCTCACTTAAAACTCTCCAAAACTCAAACCCTAACTCCCTCAATTTCACTTTGAAATCATCAATCAAATCCCAAAAACGAAGATGGATTCATAAATTAAAATCAAAATCGAGTAGAGAACACTTACCCCAATCCATATGGTGAAAATCTCCTCCAAAATCGCCCAAATCCGAGCTCCCCAACTCAAAATATGACCAAATGACAAACCTAGTTTTGTATATTTTTCTACCAGCTATTCTGTCCTGTTTCTCGTGCCAAACGATCCCGAAACTCGTATTTTATGCCTCCAATGGATTCCTTGTGAAATTCTACTCAAGTTAGGCCTTTGAGTCACTCAATTTGACCTTATAACGAAGGAGATATGTAGGTTTTAATATTTGCAAATAGTGTAGATTTTTAAATACGCCGTCAGTGGCAATTTCGTAATTAATCTGAAAAATCTGGCAACCTAATTCTTAGTAAAATGACCATAAAATCCTCATACGATATCCAAATTCAACGATTCTTTTTGCTACAGGTCCGTAATTACAATACGGATCTAATGCTTCAATCAAAAAAGAAATTGTAACTCATTTGTTCAATATGATATCATTTATGCTTGAAGAAACGGCGTCGAAACATAAGAAAAACGAGCGCAACACAACCCAAACCTATCCGAAACTCACCCGAGGCCCTCGCGACCTCAACCAATAATTCCAACAAGTCATATATCACTACCCGAACTTAGTCGAACCTCCGAAACACCCAAAACAACACCAAAATACCAAATAAACCTCGAATTCAAGCCTAAGAACTTCTAAACTTCCAACTTTCGCCAATTCAAGCCTAGTTCTACCAGAGACCTCCAAATTATATTTCGGACACACTCCTAAGTCTAAAATCACCCAACAAAGCTAATCGAATCATAAAAATCAAAATATGAATTCTTTTACTCATAAGTCAACTTCCGGTTGACTTTTCCAACTTAGCTTTCTAAAGTGTTCATTTCACTCCAAAACTACTCCGAACCCAAACCTACCAACTCGATACAACTCAACACAGCTGAACAACATATAAATAAGCATAGATGGGGGAAATGTGGCTATAACTCTCAGAACGAACGATCGGGTCGTCACATCAGGCCTTTTAGGGTTGTAATTATTTTCTTTGTATTTTTCTGATGTATTTGTTACTCTGGTTTGTAATAATTTGTAAAGAATACTCGGGGTTGGCTAGTGAAACAGGGTTGGGGTAACTATGCATGCAAAGGGTAGAAATCATGCCTATAGGTTTATTGCAATTCTGCCTATTCAAATACATATAGAATCATGCCTATATTTATTGCAATTCTGCATATTCAAATACATATAGAAATCATGCCTATAGGTCTATTCTAATTCTGCATACTCAATATATATAGGAATCGTGTCTATAGGTTTAAAAACGCAATTTCTGCATTAGATCCAATGTCTGTAGGTTTTAAAACAAGTTCTGCATTTT
>NW_017679763.1:15214-15739 GCF_001879085.1 Nicotiana attenuata | reverse complement strand
CAACCCTTTGCAAACCCTTTGAGCCGGTTACTCTTCTTTGATTACCCTCTTTGGAACTTGAAAGTGTTATTGAAAAAAATAAGATGTAAAACAAAACAAAAAAAGAAAAAAGATGAAAAAGAGAGAGAGAGAGGAAAAAGGAAATGAAATGAAAAATGAAGGAGGAAGAAAAAGAAAGAAAAAGAAAACAAAACAAAACAGAAAAACAAAAGGAAATCAAAAATAAAGTTTCCCTAAACTACGTGCAACTTGATTCCGAAAGGATACGTAGGAGGCCTCTCTCTGGGGTTCAGTCACACCAAAACAAAATCCACATTCCCCTCCAAAGTTGAAACTGGGGCAAAAATTATAATGGTCCGGCGATGGTTTCGCCAGAAATGTTCCAAAGTTGTAATTCAATCCAAATTCTTTTTACCCCAAACCTTGTTCAATTCCTTCTGATCAATCGGCAAAGAGGTTAAAAATGGGAGGATAGAGTTATTTGGATCTGATACAACAAAATGAAAAGAAAATAAAAATAAAGAA
>NW_017679763.1:10263-10687 GCF_001879085.1 Nicotiana attenuata | reverse complement strand
CCAACATTAGGGCTCCAATCCCTGAGTTGAGATTTTACACATAGGGCCTCCATTCCCTAGTCGCCTTTTTGCCAACATTAGGGCTCTAATCCCTGAGTTGAGATATTTAGACATAGGGCCTCCATTCCCTTTTCCCCTTTTTGCCATCATTAGGGCTCCAATCCCTAAGTTGAGATTTTTGAGATAGGGCCTCCGTTCCCTAGTCGCCTTTTTTCCAACATTAGGGCTCCAATCCCTAAGTTGAGATTTTTTGACATAGGGCCTCCATTCCCTAGTCGCCTTCTTGCCAACATTAGGGCTCCAATCCCTGAGTTGAGATTTTCAGACATAGTGCCTCCATTCCTAGTCGCCTTTTTGCCAACATTAGGGCTCCAATCCTTGAGTTGAGATTTTTACACATAGGGCCTCTATTCCCTAGTCGCCT
>NW_017679763.1:5156-5706 GCF_001879085.1 Nicotiana attenuata | reverse complement strand
GGCCGTTTTCCAACATTAGGGCTCCAACCCCTAAGTTGTGATTTTAGGCATAGGGCCTCCATTCCCCAGTCGCCCTTTGCCAACATTAGGGCTCCAATCCCTGAGTTGAAATTTTAGAGATAGGGCCTCCATTCCCTAGTCGCATTTTTGCCAACATTAGGGCTTCAATCCCTAAGTTGAGATTTTAGACATAGGGCCTCCATTCCCTAGTCGCCTTTTTGCCAACATTAGGGCTCCAATCCCTAAGTTGAGATTTTAGACATAGGGTCTCCATTCCCAAGTTTCCTTTTTGCAACCATTAGGGCTTCAATCCCTGAGTTGAGATTTTAGACATAGGGCCTCCATTCCCAGTCGGCTTTTTGCCAACATTAGGGCTCCAATCCCTGAGTTGAGATTTTTTAGACATAGGGCCTCCATTCCCTAGTCGCCTTTTTGCCAACATTAGGGCTCCAATCCCAGAGTTGTGATTTTTAGACATAGGGCCTCCATTCCCTAGTCGCCATTTTGCCAACATTAGGGCTCCAATCCCTGAGTTGAGATTTTTTAGACA
>NW_017679763.1:0-489 GCF_001879085.1 Nicotiana attenuata | reverse complement strand
AGTTGAGCTTTTACCTTTAGCCAACATCAGGGCTCCAATCCCTGAGTTGCGTCCTTATAGATATACGGGCCTCCATTCCCTAGTCGCCCTTTGCCAACATTAGGGCTCCAATCCCTGAGTTGAAATTTTAGTGATAGAGCCTCTATTCCGTAGTCACCTTTTTGCCAACATTAGGGCTCCAATCCCTAAGTTGAAATTTTAGACATAAGGCCTTCATTCCCTAGTCGCGTTTTTGCCATCATTAGGGCTCCAATCCCTAAGTTGAGATTTTAGACATAGGGCCTCCATTCCCTAGTCTCCTTTTTGCCAACATTAGGGCTCGAATCCCTAAGTTGTGATTTTAGGCATAGGGACTCCATTCCCTAGTCGCCTTTTTGCCAACATTAGGGTTCCAATCCATGAGTTGAGATTTTATAGACATAGGGCCTGCATTCCCTAGTCGCCTTTTGCCAACATTACGGCTCCAATCCCTAAGTTGAGATTTTAGAC
>NW_017679762.1:0-15739 GCF_001879085.1 Nicotiana attenuata | reverse complement strand
CCTTTTGGGAATTGGGTATTGCATTTTTTGAAGAGTCGCCACCTAACAATTTTTAAGGTGCGTTAGGGCACCTACAGGGTTTATCTACAACTACGTTTGATAACCAAAGATAGGGTAAGGGCTTGAAATTATCCTAAGGGGAAGGTGTTAGGCACCCCTCAGGATCCACTAGTGTGGTTCTTGGCCAGACAGTTTTTGTGAATTTGTGCAATTAGCAAGTAGATATGTAAGGCTCACATAGCAGGGGATTTAGGTGAAAATACATAAGCGTTCGAAAAACTTTTAATAAAAGAAAGGTTTTGAAAAGAGTTATAATCTAAGCATGCTTATGAATTTAAAGGGGTCCTAGGTTTGTTTGTAATATGGATCACATTAATGCAATACCCGGTATGACACTCCTCAAAAGAGGGGATACACATGGTATTAGCGCACTGGTTATCATATCCATATCTACCCTTTTCCGCCCCGTGAAGGTAATTAAAATGAGGGTTGGTCTCGATTCTTATTGCATGCTGTTACCCGTCCCTTCCTATCAGTCCCAGAGGAATTTAGGACTCCTATTCCTAGAACCTGAGGTTCTAGGCAGACCCTCAAGTTCAAAGGCAAAAAATACTAAAGCGATATACAAAACATATAAGACTGCATTTAGAGGGGGAAACATATAAGCAAGTAGAAGGCTCATGTATACCTCCGCAGATAATGCACATAGACAGCATGGCTTATACGCAGTTAAGGTCTGAATTTGAAATCTTAAAGCAAGGTGTTTGAGCGATAACATCAGAACCAGATTTATCACATGACTCAAAAAAGAAGTCCGTATCAGGTTTTGCCTACTGATTTTAACAGTTGATAATTAAACAAAGGCAGTTCCAGTTTTATTAAAGTTATTACCTAAGGCTTGCCTAGGCGCAAAGCGAGACGCGGCAGTTATCCCAAGTTATTAAGAACAGTTTGGAGGTTATTCCTTACCTAAAACATGCTGTTCTAGTTGCAGAGATGGTCACCAATTTTATTCAGAAGCATCACAATGTGAAAATTATTACTTTACTACCTTTTCATGAATCAGTAATCAACTAGGCGTTTTAAACGAAATGCAAATAGGATCGTAGGACATGATATCTAATATGCACATGCAAATGGAAGAGTCCCTAAGGCATGATTTCTAAGTGTACATAATAGTTGCAGGATTTTTGAAATAACAACTTTTTATACCAATGTTGTTATTGCCCTAAGAGCAGGATTTCTAAGTGATAGACATAAAGCATGGACTAATGAATGAAGTGTTGAAGCAAGAAACAAAGGTCCTAAGAGCATGATTTCTAATGCATAATGAATCCTAAACATGGTTTCTATTGCACAATTAGGAATATAAACCTAATAACATGCTTTCTACCCTTTAACAACTATGTCATGCATATTTTCCATCCCTTTTCGCTAGCGACCCCAATACCTGTTTACAAATTATTACAGACCATGTGATAGAATTACATAAGAACTGAAAAATAAGAAGTTACAACCATAGGAAGCCTGATTCTGACTTCCTCTTTGAGTTATGTAATAAACTACCTCAAATGCTAATATTATTCTGGGTGTGTTAGAGTTCCTTAAGGACCTCAAGGGATCCCGGGCAGTGCTCACACCCAAATTGCATAACCAAGAATAGGTGCCGTCTAGGTTCAGAGGGAGCTCAAGGGTCCCAAAGAAAGGCTCACACAAGAGGGGCAGAACCTAATGATCTAAGAGTGCATGTGAGAGTGCTTGAAATAGTTTTAAAAAACAACATGTTTGAAATAAGTTTGTAGAACAGTAGAAGAGTTTTGAAAGGGAGCAAGGGATAGGAGCAACAAAACCACGAGAGGAGTACATGCTTCAGCAGTTACAAACAGGGGAGTAGGGGTTGGGGACATAGAGGACCCAAAACAGAAACACATAATTAGTCATGAATCAAGTACATTAGAAGACATGCTAGTTGAGGGACATAAGCAGGAACAAGTAAACATACTAATTACATTTGAACAAAAGAGGGCAGAATTTTAAGCATGCCGAGTAAAGCAGTAAACAAAAAGTGCAACAACATGAGCCATTAAGTCAGTGAAAAAAGAGACAATGATTGACAACAAGGAAACACATAGGTTTGAGTTTCAGAATTTAAACTAGGGACATACCAGTTGAAGAAGCAAAGTGCAGGGAAAGAAAAGTAAAGCAATCAGAATTCCACAGTCCAGCCTTGGCTTTCAGCCGACTAGACAAGGCGGTAGCACAAGTAGTAGAGAAAGAAAGAGAGTTTGAATGTGTAAGTGTGTGTTTTGAACTCAGTTGTTCGTCTGTTTAGAGAAGAGAGGATAGGGTATTTATAGCTTTGAAAACGAGTAGAAAATAAGGTAACAAGTAAAGTTTTAACACAAATATAGAAATAATCATAATTAGAATCCCATTAATACAAGTATTTCCCTTTAATCAAGGAATTACTACTTAACGGGTACTAACAGGGATAATTAAGGAAAGAAAATCAGTTTGAGAAAGATTGATTCTTACCATATAAAGGGGGTAGTAAAGGTATAGAGTATATAATTGAGTCTAAGTACATAATATACTTAATTTGGGGAAAGGATTCAGCAGGGGTGAAACATCACGGCTAATAAAGGAAGGGAATCACTCAATTTAAACAAACAAGTAAAATTAGGGGTTTATAAGAAAACCTTTGCAATCAATCGTAACTTGAGGAAATCAAGATCAATCAAGAAGGAATCATGATTCTGCAATTCAACATATAAATAGAAAAGAATGAACAGGCGTATCGGACATGCAGTGTCAAACATATTGACAAAAAGGAGAAAACTAGATGAACATAAACGTATAGAAGTGACATGAATAGGCTAAGGACTACTCAAAGCATGGTAATCAACAAGGTCAAGCAGTCATGGCTCACACATAGAACCAAAATAAAGAAACCAGTCTAACACATAGTAACATGTAAAGGAGATCAGGCCAACACATAGAAACGAGTAAAGAGAGCCTTTAAAAACTCACAGTCACAAGTGAGAAAAGTTTTAGGAAATTAGGGTTTTAACAAAAACGGTAAGAACTCAGACTCAGTCAAGACAAACAAAGGAAAGGGTTTAACCATGAAGAATTCAATCGAAACAGGCATACGTACAAAAGACAGTTTCAGAACCCTGGATAAAACCAAAGATACTTAGGGTTTTAACACGATGAACCAGGTAGAAGAAAAACATAAACAAATCGTTTAAACGTAGTAAAATCATAAAACAACACTGAAAACACTTAAGAGGTTCATAACATACACAGGTCTAAGATAGATCTGAAAGAAAATCGGAAATCCTTTAAAGTTAGGGTTTCGGAGAACCCAGAAAAAATGAGAAAGACTTCGAAAAGTTATCGATCTAGCCGGAAAAGCCATGGATGGCCGGGAAAAGACCGTAGATAGAAGTTGAGCAAAGACTGGACTAGATCTCTTTGAGATCTTTCCATGAAATCACGAAAACAGGCAACCAGGAGACATAGGAGACCGATACACGTCTCAAACAACCATTGGAGTCCATGGATTGTGTGAGAATCGAAGGGGATTAGGGTTGGTTTGGGTGGCGGCGGTTAGGGTTTGAGTGAGGTTGCAGAGGGAATTGGAGAGGAAGGGGATTCAAGGGCGGCGGGTTGGTGGAAATGAACTAGGTTAAGGGGGTCGTTTGGGTTTATTTTAGGCAGGTGGAATGGTGGCCGTTGATCATTCAGATCAGCGGCCCAGATTAAATGGGGTAGGTAGGGATCCGGGTTTGGGTAGGGTTTAATTAGAAATTGGGCCGGGGAATTGGGGGTCTGATTTGGGCTAGATTCGAAATACAAAAGGGGTTGTTATTTAAATAGCCAGTTTTCCCTTATTAATTTATAAAAAGTAGTAAATGGCTTCTGAAAAATAAATTGAAAGTACTAAAGTGATTTATAACTTATAATTAACAATTTAAAAATACAGGATCTAATTTTATGCGTCTAAAACATAATTAAACTTTAAAATGGCTAATATTGCAATTATGTGCAATTTAGCTTTAAAATTAATGATTAAATTGTAAAAAAAATTTGAAAATTACTTTAGCCATATTTGGCATAAATATAGAAATACAATAGATGAATTATCAAAAATAATAATTTTGGCAATAATTATTGGGATTTTATGGATAAAAAAGGGGAAATAAATCAATTAAAAAAAACCTTTAAAAATATGAAAAAATAATAAAACCCTTGGACATGCTCATATATGCATACATATGCTATTTTGAAGGTGTTTTGCATATTAAATATATATAGGGAAAAATTGGGTATCAACATCAAAATGAGATGCTGAAAAAATAAACCTAGGAACATGATATCTAATGCATGGCATGCTTAGAATGTGTTAATGAAAGAGCATTTATATATAGTAGTTCGAAATTAGGTAAAATAAGGCAAGAATCATAGTAGCACAATAATTATAGAACCAAATACTAATCAGAATCAAATCAATGCAAGTACCCCTTTAATTAAGGGGGTAATCAATCAACGGTAATAGGTAGAAATGATTAAGGAAAGAAATCAAATAGAGTATAAGGTATAAAATAGACAATTAGGGGTAAGTACATAGGGGTTTAATTAAGGAAACAACTAATGAAGAATCAGTAAAGTACTCGATTCACCAAATAAGGTAATAAAACAAAATAAAGTTGCAGAGTATGGAAATAATCGACAATCAGCACATAGTAAATCAGGGAATCAGGGATTCAAAATCACTCATTTAAGGGGAGTAACAAGTAAACAAGTTAACAGGAGGATCGAGACTTTACAGGGAAGTTTTCAAATCAGGCCAAGAAAAAAAGAGTTCAGAGTCAATCAAAGAGAGAGTTTTAGCATATAAAAGGAATGGAATGGGAGTAACCAAACACATCATGCAAAGAGGCAAGTATTGACCAGTTAAGATGAACACAAACATAAAGAGGTGATATAAGTTAGGCATAAGAAAACTCAGTAGAACATGTTCGAGGCAAGATAATCGTAGAAACTTAAACAAGAATCGAGTAGTCATGCTAACACACAGAATCAAACAAAGAAATCTTAGAAACTTAGGGCTTTTAACATAGGCGAGTTGAAAAGGTAGTAGAATCATAGAATTAGTCGAAATATGCAAGAGATAGAAATTTAAACATAAAGAATCAGTTTAAACACAGTTTTAGAAGAAGTTCCGAAAACCCTAATTCTAGAAGAAGGTGAAAACACTTTGAAATCGATGATTCTTGTAAAAGAGTTTCAAGAACAGTGTAAAATACTAAAGAAACCAAATCGAATCGTCCTAGATCTGTATACAGGAAGAAATTAGGGTTTCAGAAGAAATCCATATAGAGATGCAAGAACCTGTATAGAATCTCAAGGATCGTGCCACATACAGCGTGATTTTGCTTGAAATCACACCGGAGTAGCCAAGAACAGGAAAGTATCAAACCCTAGATGCAAGTAGACGTGGCCCGGGGCCCTTAAAGACCTTAGAGAAGGCAAGTATGGCAATAGAGGAGCCATTGGAGGCTTAGGAGTTGAAGGGAGATCATTGGAGAAGACCTGAGAAAGAGGTCGGCGGTTAAAGGAGCTAGGGTTAGGTTGAGTGGTTGAGAGAGGAGAGGAGATGAGAGAATACAGTGGCGGCGGATTCAGAAAATGAGATAGGGTTAGGGGGTCGTTTGGAATAAAAAAGGAAGGGATTAATACGGGTCGTTGATCTGAGAGATCAACGGCCAGGATTTAATTGGTGCTGGGTCGGGTACGCGGGTTCAGGGTTTGGGTCGGGTAGTTTAATATGAAGTTGGGCTGTGGTTGGGTTTAAATTGGGCTACAATTGAAATGCAAATCTGGCTATATTTTAAATAGCCAATTTTCCCCTATATAATTTATAATAAATAACCGCTAATTTCTAGAAAATAATTTTGTATACTAAAATGATTTAAAATATATATTTAACATTTTAAAAATGTAGAAGGTCGATTTTATGTATATAAATGTAATTATACATTAACAGGGCTAATATTGCAATTATATGCAATTTAGCTTTAAAAATGCAAAATGCAATTATAAAATGCACAAAAAATATTGTAACCATATTTTGGCATAAATATAGAATTTAAATGACTAAATCACCACAACAATAATTTGAGGGGTAATTATTGGGGATTTTATGAGCAAAAGGGAAGGAAATAAATCAAATTTAAAAACCTTAAAAATAGGTAAATTATAAAAACCTTGTGCATGCTTATATATGCCTGTATATGCAATTTGGAAGGTATTTATGCATATAAAAATATAGGAAAAAATTAGGTATCAACAGGCATGATGTATATCTTAGTAGCAGTGAACTACGTCTCAAAATGGGTCAAAGAAGTTACCTTACCAAACAATGAGGCAAGGAGTGTAACCGCCTTCTTGAAGAAGAACATATTACTCTGTTTGTAAGCCCAAGGGCTATCCTTAGTGATGATGGTTCTCACTTTTGCAAAAAGCCTCTGTGGGGCTGCTCGAGAAATATGGAGTTAAGCACAAGGTGGCCACCCCTTATCATCCTCAATCAAGTGGTCAAGTTGAAGTCTCCAACCGAGAAATAAAAAACATTCTAGCAAAAAATGCAAACAGGACTGATTGGTCAAGAAAGCTAGATGCCGCTCTGTGGGCTTATCGGACCGTATTCAAAACACCCATTGGAACATCGCCTTACCAGTTAGTTTTTGGTAAGGCTTGTCACTTGCCAGTGGATCTACAACACAAAGCCATGTGTCCGTTGAAAAATTTAAATCTTGACTGGGCCGAAACTGCTAATATAAGGACGACACAACTTAATGAGATGGAGGAATTCTTTTTTCAAGCCTATGAGAATGCAGCCATGTATAAAGAAAGAATGGAGTTTGTTCATGATAAGAAGATCTTGAAGCAGGAATTCAAATCCGGTGACTTGGTCTTACTCTTCAACTCAAGGTTGAAGTTCTTTCCGGGCAAACTCAAGTCTAAATGGTCTGGCCCTTTCAACATGCAAAGATATGGGATGCAAAGGCGAAGGGAAAGTGAAGGAAAGTAAACTGAGCTTCAAATGTCTTTCTGCGACCACATAATAGGTTCTCGGACAGCAAACTGGTCGCAGACATCGTCAGACCATCTTGAAAAACAAGCCCTCAAAATGCGATGGGAGGCCAATTTTCGCAGACCGTAACCGCAGAGGCAACTGTAGATTGGCAAAATGCAACCTAGGTACTAGGTCATCACATAACACTTTTGCGACCATAGAAAATGTTTTGCGATGAGAACCGTACCGCAGAAGCTAGGTATTAAACCTTCAGTTCTTTGTCATTTCCTCATTTTTGACCCTCTTCCTCTAAATTCCACATAAAAGAAAATAAAAGAAAACAATAAAAAAATTGGTCTGCGAACGACAACTCACCTTGCTCGGAGAACTTACTTCCAAATTGTTTGCTCATAAGTCTCTCCACCCTCATCAACGATTTTGGTAAGGAATTTCCTTCCCCCTGCTCTTTTTGAATTTGCCTTCACCTACAATAATTTCCCCCTCATCCATGTTACCCATTTTCATGCATGCTCTTTATATTTTATTGAGAACCCTTCACTAGGTTTTTTTCTCAATGTTAAGTTTCATGGGTGATCGTTAGGGGAATGGTAAATTGCTCGACAAAACCGTATGGGTAAGGCTATGGTACTTACTTGTAAAAATTCTTGCTGCTGAACATCATAGATTTGTGGTTTGAACTTAAATTGATCTGATGTTGAGTGTTGTATGTATATTTTGTGAAAATTTTGTACTGGATGTATAGTATATAAGAGAGTGAATTTTCAAAAAGTTGTTTGTGAGTTGATTTTATGTAGGCAAGATGATTTCTGCGCGGCCGTATAACTGATTTACGGTCTGACAAAATCATCACATAACTTGTATGCTTGTGGATTCTCAAATCTGCGGTTGATTCTGCCGCTGCAGAATTGATCTGCGAACCGCATATCGGTCGCAGACATTAACATGTGCAGGCTATTTTTCAAGGTTAAAATGTGTTCGATATGTGGTCGCAAATTAGTTCCGTGAGCATTTCTACGATCCACATATTGTGTTGCTCTTAACATTATGCATTATGCGGTGCACTTTGCGGTACAAATCTGTTCTGCGATCGCAAAAGTGATCCCCAGAAGGTGTTTTTCCTTTCGTTTCTTTGCCATGTTCTACGAATATTCTACCATATGCTCACTTCACTTTTATTAGCATGAATAGCACCAAAGAAACCCAAGCATCTACAACACCCACCACACGAAAAAAGAGACGGGCTAGAGTTATAAGTCCACAATCACAGCAACTCCATCACAGAAGGCCTGGCACGTCTGGCAATTCATCTGAGCCTATATCCCAGTCTGAAGAGGAGGAGGCACAATTTGACCTGTTGCCACCAGTTGATCTCCGGGCTGAAGCACGTTGTAAGAATATTGAGGATATTAGGTTTAGTATCACCGGTTTTTAGAATAAATATAAAGAGGGATTGGAGAAACAGATGATCAGCGAGGAAAAAATGCTAAGTATGAATGGACTGAAGGAACACTACCCCATGTGGTAGACAACATCCAGAAGAGGGTATGAGAGTTCTTCACTAAATAACCGGGGGAGTACAACGAGACACTTGTTAGGGTGTTCTATGCTTCAAATGTTGCTTCACTGTCTAAGCAGCAAGCGAATCATCGTTCTTACTTGACCTCTATCAAAGTCAGAGGAGTATTAGTATCTTGTGGCCTAAAATTGACAAATGAAATATATTTCGGGACTTGGGAGCCATGCATGGCAGAATATGATGTAAAGATAGCAAATAAGGAATATGAGCGTGCTTGGGTAGCCTCTGTCATAGCTCAGAGGACTACAGCCTGGATCGTTTCGGGCTAGAAGATCCATACGGGGGATTTCGCCCAAGGGAGCCTGTATTGGCTAAGTTTTGTCTACTCATGCATACAACCAATGAGAAATGAGACAGACATCAGTCTAGAGAAGGCAATCCTCATTGCTTCCAGATTGATTTGGGACAGCTTATATTCCTAGAGATTCGGGTCCGGGCGAACCAGAAGAAAACTTTACTTCCCTTTCCATGCTTCATCAATGCTTTATTTGAAGACGCATGGGCCCCCCCAATTCCTAAATATGACTGCACGTTAGAAGCCACTCATGATATTGACATCACTAGGCACAACAATGTTGCAGAGAATGTGTCCGTAAGGAAACTAGAGCAACCAGCCATCCTCCCACTGACCCCGTCCACTTCAACAACACCTGCCATCTAGTCAGCACCATCCATTTCTTTAGCACCAGCTACCTCTACATCCACTCCTAGGCCGCCCACTGCTAAACAACCTGTTTCACTGCCTGCCATATCCAAGTTTGGTCTACTAGCACAGCACGCAAATGCCAAAATAAAACATATAAAAGAACTTCCACTGCTTATCCGACAAGCATTGGCACCGCTCCAAGCCTCAGTAAGTGATCTTCAAAAGCAACATCTGTAATATGGAGATTGACTCAAAAAATTTGAAGCTCGCCTTGAGAAGGTTGAGCGAGGTGGAACTGGGGACATGCCTCAACTCAAAATGGATGTTGTTGAACTCAAGTTAGAGTTTCATAAGATGCAGACTTTGGAGTTTGACCTAACAACCTTCTCCCGGAGGATGGGGAGCATGGTACTAACACCTCCCAAGTACCAAGCCTTGATTTGGATTTCAGAAACCTCCTCTCAGTAGAGGAGGAACATAGTACTGGCATCTCACAAGCTCTGGGACCTGATGCACACACCAATGATCAGTCAGATAAGGAATCCATAGAGTCTCGTGAGAAGACGGATGAGGAGCAAGTTTTTGAGGAAGGGTGATGATCAAAGAAACAATAGAGGTAAACATGTTACTATTTCTACAGAGGAACATGGTGATGAAGAGGCGGATTTGCAGACAATCATTGCATATTCCCTTGAGGATATGGTTGCCATGGCTACCACCACGACCATAAAGCCATCATCAGGTGAGACCAATAGCTCCCAGGTCCAGGACCCAGTTCTGTAGCTTGCGAAACTCCCTACCTTGGTCTCGTACATCACTGTCCAGTCAGAGGTTCCACTCATTGCCTCTTGTTGATACCTAATTTTTCCCTATGTATTTTTCTTCATATACAAAATACTTTCAAAATAACATATATATGCATATATAATCATGCCCAAGTGTTTTGGTATTTTTCATAAATTTTAAAGATTTTTAAAATCAATTTATTGTCCATTTTAGCAATACAAAAATCAGTAACTATTCCCAAAACTATCAACCTTGGTGAATAGTTTATTTCATTCTCATACTTACTCCAAAATATAGTTAAGGTGATTTTTGTATATTTTTACAATTTTATTTGGTATTTTTAAAAGCAAAAATACATACAATTGCAATTTTAGCCTATTTTAGGATTAATAGCATTTCTATAATTATAAAATTGGTTCCAACATTTTTTAATTAACAGTTATATATTACTAATTGGTTCAGTGCTTTTAATTTATTTTAAAAATCATTTTTACTATTTTTTTATGAATAAAATGAGTAAAACTGGCTACTTAACATTTAGCCTCATTTCATTTCAATTACAGCCTCTTTTACATTTCAATTTTAACCCTTAATTGACCCAATCTCAACCCCAACCGGGCCGACCCATTTTTTAATCCGACCTAACCCATAACCCAATTCAAACGACCCTACCCGGTTCCCACCTACCCCTTTAGATCTAGGCCGTTGATCGTACAGATCAACAGCCATAATTCCCCTTACCATTTTAACCCCAAATGACCTACCCTAATCCCTCATTCCCCACTTCTCAGCCGCCTATGAATCCCAAACTCTCTCAAGCTCTCTGGAACCCTAGCCTCCTCCTACCCCTTTTCAACCGCCTGTCACCGGAATCCATGGCTTCTCAGGCCATGGATAGTTGGTACTCACCTACCTTCACCACTAAGCCATGGTTGTTCGAAGCTTCAAGACCTGACCTCGATGATTCCCTCTCCGATCTTCTCAGACCTTTGATTCCATGGCTTCTCCGGCATGCTCCGGCATATTCAAGACTCAGGAGCCTGATTCCTGACCTCTCCGTCTGAAGATCGGACCTTCTTCCAAGCCTTTCTTATTTCTAGGGTTTCTCCGAAACCCTAAGCTATTCGAGGTTCTTTCCATGTCGTTTGCTTAGATCTATGCTGTATCTATGCTTCACTTGACATTTATAGTGTTTTCCCCAAAAGTTCTTTTCAAAATCGTTCGTCTTCGATTTTAGGGTTTTTAAAGGAATTTTCCAAAAATCTTTCTAATTTTTCTTCTTCTTTGCTTTATGTGTGTTGTCTATATCATGCTCGTGTGATTTCTTTTGCTACGCATGTACTGTCTGTCTACTTTTCTTTTTTCTACTATACATGTTTACTCCTATGTTAATCATGTTATGTTTTCTTTGCTCTTTTACTATATGTGTTTACCGTTGAGATTCTTTGATTTTTGTCTTACTAAACTCTGTTTGTATTCTTGCTAAACATGCTTCATCTGCTTTTGTTTAAGTTTGTATCATCTCTTTCTTCTGAACTCGTTTAAGGTCCGAGTTTTCTCAAATATGTTTTTCATGATCTTGAATCGGCTTTCTTACTTTGTTGTTCAAACATGCTCTCATATCTGTTTTGTTAAGGCTCTGAAACAAACCTTAGAGTCTGTTTCAACGGCTTGCTTTCTCACCTTTATGTCTGATTCAAGTTGAAACCCTAGGATTTGAAGGTTCCCCTTAGCGATTTTGATTTTTTGTTCGAGTTAGGGTTCCACTTTGGGACCCTGGACTCTCAGACTCATTGTGAGTCTGCAATTGGACTTGTATCCTCTTGCTTATGATTCTTTTGTTTGATTTGTCTGCTTTATATATGAGAAGTTCTTCTTTCAAAAGGGTTTTTGCCAACTACTAATTGATTTCGAATTCCTTTAATAGTGTTTACTTGATTGTTACTGATTTCCTTTAAATTAAACCTTTCTTTACCCCTTTCCTGTCTTGATTATTCGAGTAAAAGCCTGTAACTTTGATTTTACTAGTTGTCTGATTGATTCCCTTTCCTTATTTCACACAAACCGTGTACCATTGGGCTGTTGCCTTGAATAACTGCTATGTATTTACCTTTTATTGTAATGCCTGGAAAATATTTTTTCAAATCCCTTTCCTTAATTGTTTTTACCCGTTTGAAATCAGAATCCCTTAACTGAAGGGAGAATTGATTACAATGTTATTTTCTTACCTTGTTCTTACTTGTTTGCTGCACTATAAAAGGGGCTCGACCCTTCAACACTAAAAAAACTTTAAACTTTTGAATCCTAAGTTCAATACTCATACTCTCACACGCATACTCTCAACCACAATACTCTTTCAATTCTCTACTCTATTCTGAAACTTTTGTACTGCTTTGCTTTGCAACTTGGCTTTTCAAGACTGCTGTTTTACTTATTTGTTTTCCCTGAAACTGGTATGTCTCGATTTTGATTTCAGCTTCTTCCCTATGTGTTTATTTTACAGTCACTACACCCTTGCCTACTTTGCTGCTCATGTTCTGTATTAAAGGGTTGCATCCAGTGGTCCATCACTCAGGTGCACAAAAACGGGCAGATTCAAGCATGTGGGTTGCACGTGAAGGAGATAAGCTTAACTTGGTGTATTTAATATCTCCTGATTGAAAAGGTTGCATAATTGATAAGGAGAAGGAGTCCTTAATCAAAGAGAACACAATTGAAGATAGGGAAGGAGTTAGAAGTTGAAATCAACTAGAACTCTTCCACCAAGGAAGAGTTGCATCAGAACTCTAGTTATTTCTTCATCTACTAACTCTATAAATTGCAGGATGTTCTCACATTAAAGGGTTGCACATAAACGCAGAAGTTAAACATGAATTGGGAGCAAAATAGCAAGGCTTTTTGCAAGCAGTTCGTGTGTGGTTCAAGTGTGCAAACCTGAAGCTGCAGAACCCTTGTCAAAATCTTCTCAACTTTGTCTTCTTTAAGAATAACCCTTCCAAGAGACTCAAGTTCATTTTGTCAGTATAGTGAACCTGGTATACATCTCTTGGATGGTTTCTCCATCCTTCATAGTAAAATTCTCATATTGAGAATATAGCAGTGTTCCTCTTGACCTCTTCACTTGAGGTGTTCCTTCATGAGCCACTTGTAAGGTGTCCCAAATTTCCTTGGCGTACAGCTTTGGGTCCTGCTGTACTCATCTGGACCAAGTCCACATACTAGCCACTTCTTGGCCTTAGCATTCTTTTCCCACTTCTTTAAGTCTTCAGCAGTGCAATCAGCTCTTGTCTTTGGAACATCCAATCCTTCAGCAGTTTTCTTTGTTGTGGCTAGAGGACCATCAGTGATGATGTCCCAGAGCTCATAATCTTCTCCCATGATGTGGTCTCTCATTCTATTCTTCCACCAGGAGTAGTAGAGACCATTGAAAAGTGGAGGCCTAGTAGTGGATTGCCCTTCCCAGTTTCCAGGTGGTGCACTCATGTTGATCTTTCCTAATGTGTTAACCTCTTCAAGGATAACCTGCTCTGATACCAATTGATGTTCTAAACATCAATACCACACAAGAGGGGGGGGGGTGATTTGTGTGGTACCCAATTTTCGCTCTAGAAGAACATGGTTCTTCTAGGTGTTCTAACTATTGCAGTTATGCGGAATAATAAATGCATAAACTAAAGAACACAGAGATTTTTACGTGGAAAACACCTGGCTCAAAAGGTGAAAAAACCACGACCTACTACTCAGTAGGATTTTTCCAAACTTCCACTAAAATCACTGAGCCAAAACAGCATTTACAAAAACTCTTTGTAAACCTAAGGATTAACTCTAATCCCAGTGTGGCAATCAGCCTCTAACTGCTGCGATAACTTCAAGTTAACTCTAACTTGAATACTCAATATACCTATTACAATTGCTTCTAGATAAAGCTGAAAGGTACAATATGAAACACCTACTACAATTGAACTAGAAATAAAGAAAGACACATAAAACTCTTTATGGAGCTGGTTCTTCAATCTGGTTCATGTAACTTCTGGTTTGCACACTTGAATCACACACGAACTGCTTGCAAAAAGCCTTGCTATTTTGCTCCCAATTCACGTTTAACTTCTGCGTTTTTGTGCAACACTTTAATGTGAGAACATCCTGCAATTTATAGAGTTAGTAGATGAAGAAATAACTAGAGTTCTGATGCAACTCTTCCTTGGTGGAAGAGTTCTAGTTGATTTCAACTTCTAACTCCTTCCCTATCTTGACTTGTGTTCTCTTTGATTAAGGACTCCTTCTCCTTATCAATTATGCAACCTTTTCGATCAGGAGATATTAAATACACCAAGTTAAGCTTATCTCCTTCACGTGCATCCCACATGCTTGAATCTGTCCCGTTTTTGTGAACCTGAGGGATGGACCACTGGATGGACCTGGTTCATGTCTGTGTTCCTTGTCAGTCTTACAAAACTTAGCTTTACGTTGGCCAACTAACTTCCCCTTTTTGATGATGACAAACACTGTGTATGCATATGGGGTAGATATCATGTTTTAGGTCTTTACTTCTGCAATCACAACCTTTTCGTTTATGTATCTGCATAAGTTGTTTCATTACTGCATATAGAGATTCTGCCTATAAGTTGTTTCATTACTGCATATAGAGATCCTGCCTATAAGTTGTTTCATTACTGCATATAGAGATCCTGCCTATAAGTTGTTTCATTACTGCATAAAGAAATCTTGCCTATAAGTTATGCATTTCGTTAGAAATCATGTATATAAGTTTCTGCATTCCTACATTAGAGACCATGTCTATAAGTTTCTGCATTCCCACATTAGGGACCATGCCTATAAGTGTCTGCATTTCCGCATATAGAAGTCATGCATATAAGTTTCTGCACTTCTGCATATGCATATGTCACTAGGCAAACAATCTTTGGGTTAAAGAGTAGTCAATCACATCCTAGATACCATGCTTATAGGATTCCTGCACTTACGTAACCGTTATAAAAATCAGTAACGCTTAGAATTCATGCCTATAGGAGCAATCGTTTAAATTTGATTCATCCACGAGTCTAAAATCAGTAATAATGTCGTTTAGTATCTGCAGAATTGGTTTATTTCTAAAAATAGTAATCCTTCCTTAAAATCAGTATGCTTTACCTTGTTAGATATCATGCCTATAGGTCTCACCTAGGCAAACCATTAGGTAACTAACAAACTATACCAGTCTTTAATAATTACAACCAGCAGGCAGGCCTAATTTGGACTTCTTATCTGAAAATATGTGATGAATCAGCCACCCCTTTAACGTTTAAGTTTAATTAAGGACCTAACCAGTACCTGTAAGTCATGCTAAACACTTCGTTGCTTTGAATGAGGAGGCCTATTTGAGCCTTTAACTATTATGTGTTTCCCCTTTTACTGCTTTTATGTGTTTTTGTTTGTCGCACTAGACTTTTGTCCTTTTAAAACTCTGAAAAGCCAATCTCCCTTCCCTTTAGGATTAGTAGTCCCAACTGCCTCCGGGACTGATAGGATTGGGGCGGGTAATAGCATGCAATAAGTAACGAGACCATTCCGCGATTTAATACCTTAACGGGGTGGGAAAGGGTAGACATGGATATGATGACCACGCGAT
>NW_017679761.1:0-15744 GCF_001879085.1 Nicotiana attenuata | reverse complement strand
TTTTGTTGGCTAGTTTTGGTAAGTCTATGACTAATGGCTAGAGGTTGGTAAGTTGAGATTTATTTGGGATATTTGTGTAAGTTTCCCTTTTTTTTTTTATTATACAATTGGGGATGGGAAGGGTAATACAAAGTGGGTAATCAAACTTAGCCAAAAAAGTAAAAGTTCACGGAGCTAACTAACTAGATTACAAAGATTTATTTGAAAGTAGTAATTATAGGTTAAGCGCCTAATACATTTGTTTTTTCTTTTTGGATTGAACTAGATTATTACTTATCAAGTATTCTTTAAATTCAAATACTTTTTTATTCAAACTTTAGCTAAATCATGTCCAAAAACTAAGGATGAGATACATATAAATACCTTAACCCTACCCCCCCCCCCCCCTCCTAACTTGATACGCATTATTAGTTACAGCCTTAAACTATTTGCGGTCATAATTACCCTCCTCAACTTGGTCTTTTGAGAGCCAGTACTCCCCTGGACGATGATGTGGAGTGTGGGTGCACTCGCCTGCCACGTGGATTTTTCTATATATGTGGCATTTTTTTTAAAAATAAAATATATTTATTACCTTTTTAAGTATGTTACTTTTTTAAATAAATATTTTCGAATACAATTTATAATAAAACTTGGATAGAACTACATTATTTAGGCTAAATTTTTTTATTTGGCTAAAAATAATAAAGTTTTAGTAAATATTTTTTGAATTTTGACCTGATAATAAAGATTTATACAATTGAAATAAATAGTCAAGGCATCTAAAAAGTTATAAAAATACATAGTTCGAAATTATTTATTTTGGCTATAATTTTTTATGAAAGCTCTAAATTATGATGCTCTAAAAATATACTTTTTACAGATTTTACCTAGAAAAGGTAAAAATACACAGTTGAAATAAATAGTAATTACATCAAAAGAAGAAATAAAAAAGAATGAACAATTTAAAATAAATGCCATATATGCAGAAAAATCCACGTGGCAGGTAAGTGCAGCCACACTTCCACATCAGCGTCCACGGGGTACTAGCTCTCAAAAGGCCAAGTTGAAGGGGTAATTAAGATCACGAATAGTTTAAGGCTGTAACTAATAATTCGTGTCAAATTTAAGGGGCGGTAAGGTATTTTGCCTTTATTTTATTGAACTAGTTGACCCTAAGGGAGTAACAATTTTGGGTCCAGGCGCAAAGCTCATTAAAATCTAACAAGGAATCGAAAATTTTCTGGATTACTATGTAGAATAAATCATCAAAGTATGAGCAGACAAAAATTACTTTATTTACTCGTACTGATCATATAGCAATAAAAATATGCTGCAACACGGCAAAATACACATCCTTCTAAGCAAATCAACCCAAAACTACTGACAAACAATTAAACAAAAAGAGTAATCAAAACGCACCTTAGAAGGCTTCATAGGCTCAGGAATGACAAAAAGCGGGGCGGAGAAGATCAACCCGGTCCAAGTATCCGGCTCCGATTGAAAGTACATAAGCAAAGTAGCTAACCCACCCATAGATTCTCCGAACAAAAACGCCGGCAAATGTTTATACTCATCGCTATTCCTCACGCTCTTGAAAAAGTACAAGGAAGCAGCAGCAGTCTTCTCCAAATCTCCCATGTAACATCGGATCCCATCGGACCGGCCATGGCCAAGCAGATCAGCAGCAAAAACAGCATAACCCCAAGTAGCGTAATTAATACATATTTTCTGAAAAAGCCAACCAGTATCGGAACCATAGCCATGGGTCATGTAAACAGTGCCCTTAGGAGATATATTTGGGTCAAGCGGGAGAAATGATTGAGTGAAGAGCTTGCCGTTGGGTGTTTCGAAGTAAGATTTTGAGTTGCGTACGCCTTGGGAGGCGTAGTATTCTTCCTCCGGCATGTCGCCCCAGAAGTTAGCTGTGGTTGCGGGTACGTCGGACGTCATTTTCCGGTGGCTTTGAACGGCGGACGTGGAGTTGTTGGGCGGGTAATCGGATTTGGTGAAATTTATGTAGTGATTGGGGGATTTTATATAATGGTATTCATATATAAATTCATTTTTCAACTAAAATGATATTTTAAATAATTTTACATGAAGTTGGTGTCTCAATTATATAGGAAGCCGTTTCACCAACCTTCTATTTTTCTTTTCTTTTCGGTTAGTTTCAACAGAAAATTGAGTTTGTGGGCCCAGCCTAGGGGGTTGGTGAAGGGAGTAGGTGAGCAAACTAATCCTCTTCTAATAGCCTGTTTGGCAAAATCAGCTTATTTCAAAATTATTTTTGGTGAAAAATAATTTATATTTAATTAATTAATTTAAAAAGTACTTCTAAGCAACAATTAGTGTTTGACCAAGTTTTGAAAAAGTATTTCTAAGTGTATTTTTTTCAAAAGTGCTTTTAAAAAAGTTTTTCTTGTTTTACTCAAAAATACTATTTTTTCTTCTAAAAACTTGATCAAACACTTTAATTTTAAAAAATTACTTTTTGCGAGGAGAAGCTTGGCAAAACAGGGCTATAACTCAGTTTATGTGAGATATTTAATTAAAATCAATCTCTCTTTCAATAGATATTCTTTTCCTAAATTAGTTGGAATATAAATTCGATTTTTAGAGCAAAAACTTAAGAAAAGGCTTTTGTTTATAGAAATTAGACATATATAAAGTACTAAAACTGCTTATACTATCAATATGTTAGTAGCTATGTACTTTCGTTTTTTATTTATTTCCTAATTAAAATAGAAGCTTCTATACTAAATGAAGTTTCGACAGGTAAATATTATATAAGAGTAAAATATAAATGTTCAAGTTTACATATAGTTTTCAAGTATTAAAGGTGTCTCAAACATATTTAAAAATGATATCAATGAACTGTGTACGAGATAAGAAAATTACATTAGTCTCTGGACAATAAGATAAGTTGTTTTTTAACCTGAATTTCGTCTCTTTCATTTTTGTCTCTTGTGTTTGATCCACAATTTAGATCCGAGTCCAACCAATTAGATTTAAATAAAGTATAGGGGTGCTTATCGGGCGAATCGGGCGGATTTACACTTAACGGTTCGGTTTAGCGGTTATCAGATTAAACATGTATTAATCCGCTAGCTATCCAATAAGACAACGAGTAGATTGGTATCGGATTAATAATTATCGAGCGGTTATCGGGCAGCTTATCGGCTAAACCAAATAAATTTTTTTTGAACAATCATTCAATCAATACCAAGACTACACATACTGTCATTACACATATTAACTGTGAGCGTTACTGTGTTAAAACACAAAATCAGAAAAACTGTTAGAAAAATAAAAGAAACTGGAAAACAGAAGAGTTTAAGAAATATTCCGAGTCCACAATTTGCTTGTGTGTCCTTAAGGAATTTTAACTCCCTCACACGTTGCCAAGGTAATGGAGTAAATCCTCCCAGGATAAAACGGAATAAACCTTCCTGCAACAGTGGCAATACAAATTGCAGGATACCAACGAACTTAAAGAACGGAGCACAATCACACTTACGAATTTGAGAGAGAGAGACTGCGAATTAGAATGCAGTATATTCAGAAAGAAAGAAGTTTTGGAGTGTTTTTCGTGTGTAGAAAATGGAGCCTTGCCTCAGAATTTATAGGCAATTATCAGAAGAGGTGTCTGGAAAAGGTGCCTTTTCAAAAGAATACGCTGCCAGGCTCTCTGAATCAGCCTGTCGCGGCAGAACCGCGGCCAGGGAGGTCCTCTGAACCTTCAGCAGGGTTCTGGCGTATTTTCAGCAGTGATTTGGCATTTAATTAATTATTAAATAATTGAATAAATTTTGTCCAAAAATAATCTTATCGATCATTTGACAAATCCGAAGCCGAAGCCGAAGCCGAGCCGAGCGAGCGACGACGACGGCACAAGGGTTCATTCTCTTCAACTCCTTTTAAGAGCTTTAAGAAGTGATTCTATATATAAGCACACAAATGTGGTTGTCCCTCACCAATGAGGGAAAAAGTGCAAGACAAAAGTTCACTTCTTCAAATTTTCAATTTCCCTCCATTTTCAATTCACACTTCTTCTACTTTAAAGCCCAATGTCTTAAAGTCCAACAATCCCCCACATGAATGGGAATGGTTGTATCAGAAAGATCATAGATGAAAGCTATGTGATTTTGCAAGTAATGATTAATTGCATCTGGATAAGTAGGTTTCCCTTTGAACTTTCCGTAGTGAACATATGTCGGATATACTCGGTCAATCGGTAGATTTGATATCTTTGAACCGTCGAACTTTAGTGTATACCTAGACAACCATATGTCACAATCAACCCTTAACCGTCTTTTAGTTCTCATTGTTGTGTTCGTTTCAGCCATGAACACCGCCTGGTCTCATAAGTGCGTAGAGAATTGGCCTTACAGAATTCTCATTGAAGCGGCTTCCACTTCACACTTACATAGGTGATTCCTAAACGTGTAATCCTTTAGATTGACACTATTTGATAAATACCTCATCAAACTTAGGTAATCATTAAAGAGCGTGTAAAGTTCTATCCTTGTTACTGAACATTGTCTTCATCACGAGAAGGGACCAAAGATTTTACTTTGACAATGTTGAACCGGTCAATCACAACTTTGTTTGAGCTCCTTGAACCTAGATCTCGGAACATCCAAAATTCTAGGTAGAGTTACCGCCATGTTGACTTGTCCTCGGCCATAGTCCCATTCCCTTAGATGATTTCTCAACTCCCTCTCTAGTTAAGCCTTTTGTAAGCGGATCCGCCACATTATCCTTTGATCTTACATAATCAATAGTGATAATTCCACTAGAAAGTAGTTGTCTAACGGTGTTATGTCTTCGTCGTATATGACGAGACTTTCCGTTATACATGACGCTCCCTGCCCGTCCTATTGCAGCCTCACTATCGCAATATATGCAAATAGGAGCCAAAGGTTTTGGCCAGAACGGAATGTCTTCTAAAAAATTCCGAAGCCATTCAGCTTCTTCACCGGCTTTATCCAAAGCTATAAACTCTGATTCCATTGTAGAGCGAGCAATGCACGTTTGTTTGGAAGACTTCCAAGATACTGCTCATCCACCAACAGTAAAAACATATCCACTTGTGGACTTTGTTTCTGATGAGCCGGTTATCCAATTAGCATCACTATATCCTTCGATAACCGCAGAATATTTATTGTAGTGCAAAGCGTAGTCTTGGGTATATTCCAAATATCCCAGAACTCGTTTCATTGCTACCAAGTGATGTTTGTTGGGATTACTTGTGAGTCGACTAAGTTTACTTATCGCAAAAGCTATATCAGGTCGTGTACAGTTCATGATGTACATTAAGCTTCCCAACACACGAGCATACTCCAATTGAGACATACTTTCACCTTTATTCTTTATGAGATGATGATTTAAGTCAATTGGAATTCTTGCACTTCTAAACTCCAAGTGTTTGAATTTTTCAAGTACCATTTTCACGTAATGTGATTGAGACAAAGCTAGACCTTGAGGAGTCCTCTGGATTTTAATTCCTAGAATTACATTGGCAACTCCTAATTCTTTCATATCAAACTTACTAGCAAGCATGCGCTTAGTAGCTTGAATGTCGGCAATGTCTTTGCTCATTATTAGCATATCATCAACATATAAGCAAACAATGACTATATGATTTGGAACGTTCTTAATGTAAACGCATTTATCACATTCATTAATCTTAAAACCATTTGACAACATTGTTTGGTCAAATTTCGCATGCCATTGCTTGGGTGCTTGTTTTAGTCCATAAAGAGACTTAACAAGTCGACACCTTCTTTTCTTTTCCCGGAACCACACACCCTTCAGGTTGGTCCATGTAGATTTCTTCCTCTAAATCACCATTTAAGAAGGCTGTTTTTACATCCATTTGATGGATTTGAAGATCATACAAAGCGGCTACGCTATTAGCATCCGAATGGATGTAATTCTTGTTACCGACGAGTATGTGTCAAAATAGTCAAGACCTTCTCGCTGTCTAAATCCTTTGACAACAAGTCTTGCCTTGTATTTGTCAATAGTACCATCGTCTTTCATTTTCTTCTTGAAAATCCATTTAGAACCCAACGTTTTGTTACCTGGAGGAAGATCAACCAATTCCCAATTATGGTTGCTCAATATGGATTCTATTTCACTATTGACACCTTCTTTCCAATATTGTGCCTCTGAGGAAGACATTGCTTCCTTGAAGGTACGAGGCTCATTTTCTAACAGAAAAGTCAGAAAATCTGGACCGAATGAAGTAGATGTCCTTTGACGTTTACTTCTTCTCGGATTTTCTTCATTAGGCATACCATCTATTATTTCCTCCCGAGGTCTTTTGACTTTTGGTAGGTCACTTCACTTTCCTTTTTATACGGATAAATAGTTTCAAAGAATTCAGCATTATCTGATTCTATTATCGTATTAACGTGAATCTCTGAATTTTCTGATTTATGAACCAGAAACCGATATGCCTTGCGATTGGTTACATATCCAATAAACACACAATCTACCGTTTTTGGACCTATCTTAACCCTTTTAGGTTTAGGAACTTGTACCTTAGCTAAACACCCCCACACTTTGAAGTATTTCAAGCTAGACTTCCTTCCTTTCCACTTCTCATAAGGAATGGATTGTGTTTTAATATGAGGTACACGGTTGATTATTCGGTTAGCTGTAAGTACAGCTTCCCCCCACAAGTTATGTGGTAAGCCAGAACTTATTAGCAATGCATTCATCATCTCCTTCAACGTTCGATTCTTCCTCTCCGCAATTCCATTAGATTGTGGAGAGTAAGGGGCAGTTGTTTGGTGAATAATGCCATTTTCCAAACATATTTCTTCAAAAGGAGATTCATATTCGCCACCCCTATCACTTCTTATCATTTTGATCTTTTTGTTTAGTTGCGTTTCAACTTCACTCTTGTATTGCTTGAAAGCATCAATTGCCTCATCTTTACTATTAAGTAAATAAACATAGCAGTATCTCGTGCTATCGTCACTAAAAGTAATAAAATACTTTTTCCCACCGCGAGATGGTGTTGACTTCAGGTCGCAAATATCTATGTGAATTAAGTCTAAAGGACTTGAATTCCTTTCAACGGACTTATAAGGATGCTTAGCATACTTTGATTCCACACATATTTGACATTTGGAATTAATGCAATCAAATTTTGGCAATACTTCTAGATTTATCATCTTTCGCAATGTTTTGAAGTTTACGTGACCTAAACCGCGAATGCCATAAAGTGTTTGACTCAAGCAAGTAAGAAGAAGCATTCACTTTATTGATAGGAACTGCTATTACATTTAGCTTAAAAAGGCCCTCATTTAGGTAACCTTTTCCTATATGCAAATCATTCTTACTTAATACAACACTATTGGAAACAAAAATACATTTGAATCCATTCTTGACAAGAAGTGAAGTCGACACAAGATTCTTGCGAATTTCTGGAACATGGAGGACTTGGTTTAGAGTAACTATTTTTCCCGACGTCATCTTTAACGCAATCTTGCCAACTCCTTCAATTTTGGCTGTAGACGAATTTCCCATGAAAATTGTCTCGTCGGGTCCTGCGGGGGCATAAGAAGAAAATAACTCCTTGTTAGCACAAACATGGCGGGTAGCTCCAGAATCTATCCACCATTCTTTAGGATTTCCTACCAAGTTGCATTCAGACAACATGGCACACAAGTCCTCCATGTCTTCAACATTTTCAACCATGTTTGCTTGATTCTTTTTCTTCTTATCATTCTTTGGTGCACGACAATCCACGGCCTTATGCCCAGATTTTCCACAGTTGTGGCAATTACCTTGAACTTCTTCTTGCTTGGGTAGTTCTTTGGTCCGGAAGCCTTCTTTCTCTTCTTGGTTTGTGGCACCTCCTCAACAATGTTAGCCCCCATTATTGTCGAGTTCCCACGTGACTTCTTTTCAGCATTTTTGTTGTCTTCTTCTATCCTCAAACGAACAATCAAGTCTTCAAGTGTCATTTCCTTCCGCTTGTGTTTAAGATAGTTCTTAAAATCCTTCCACAACGGAGGTAACTTCTCAATGAAAGCAGCGACTTGAAAGGCCTCATTTATGACCATACCTTCAATAATAAATTCATAATTAATAATAAGATAAATCTTATTATAAAATTATTGATTTGGGTCATACCTTCAGCAAGGAGGTCATGTACAATGACTTGTAGTTCTTGGACTTGAGTTATGACCGACCTAGTGTCAATCATCTTGAAATCCAAGAACCTTGCAGCCACGAACTTCTTACGTCCAGCATCCTCAGTCTTGTACTTCTTCTCAAGCGCATTCCATAACGCTTTTGAAGTTTCCATGACACTATAGACATTGTACAAGCCATCTTCCAAACAACTCAAAATGTAATTTTTGCACAGGAAATCAGAATGTTTCTATGCTTCAGTTACAACAAGTCGTTCATCATCCGGAGTATTTTCAGCCATGACCGGAGGATCCTCCTAGATGAAACGTTGCAAACTCAACGTAGTAAGATAGAAGAGCATCTTCATTTGCCAGCGTTTGAAGTCAATACCGGAAAACTTTCTGTGTTTTTCTGCCGGTGCCATAGCATGAGCAGGAGTAGAACGGCTTGACGAGGCAGCAACACTCGTAACAGTAGCACCCATTCCCGCAACACTTCCATTAGTTTGGTTTTCATTCGTCATATTTCTGTAAAGTTGAAAACAATACAGAACTTTGTTAAATCAGTGAAGTTTTGATATCTTCAAACTGAATATCAAACCAAACATACAACACGTAACAATGGTGAAGTTTTTATATACTTCAAACCCGTACGTTTATTATTCCGGCAAAGTTTTTATGTACTTTAAACCGGACAGAAAGAATTATTGGAGTAGAAAGCAACAAGGCTTTAGTCTCCAAAACAGTATACAAAATATGAATAACAGTTTAATATATGTTTCAACACAGAAACGTTAGTATAAAATTCCTTAAGCTTGTGAGCGTTACTGTGTTAAAACACAAAATCAGAAAAACTGTTAGAAAAATAAAAGAAACTGGAAAAATAGAAAAGTTTAAGAAATATTCCGAGTCCACAATTTGCTTGTGTGTCCTTAAGGAATTTTAACCCCCTCACACGTTGCCAAGGTAATGGATTAAATCCTCCTAGGATAAAACGGAATAAACCTTCCTACAACAGTGGCAATACAAACTGCAGGATACCAACAAACTTAAAGAACGGAGCAAAATCACACTTACGAATTTGAGAGAGAGACTGCGAATTAGAATGCAGTATATTCAGAAAGAAAGAAGTTCTGGAGTATTTTTCGTGTGTGAAAAATGGAGCCTTGCCTCAGAATTTATAGGCAATTATCAAAAGTAATTAATTATAAATAATTAGATAAATTTTGTCCAAAAATAATCTTATCGATCATTTGACAAATCCGAATCCGAATCCGAATCCGAATCCGAATCCGAAGCAGAAGCCGAGCCAAGCGATCGACGACGACGGCGTGAGGGTTCATTCTCTTCAACTCCTTTTAAGAGCTTTAAGAAGTGATTCTATATATAAGCACACAAATGTGGTTGTCCCTCACCAATGAGGGACAAAGTGCAAGACAAAAGTTCACTTCTTCAAATTTTCAATTTCCCTCCATTTTATTTCCCTCCATTTCCAATTCACACTTCTTCTACTTTAAAGCCCAATGGCTTAAAGTCCAACAATCCCCAAATTTGTAAAACCAGAAAAGCACATTCGTTCAGCAATCAGTCAACTTTCAAAAGGACATTCGTTCATAATCAATCAAAAGGCAAAAGCTTCTGCCTTCGCCCTCAAAGCTCTGATGCTTAACATAGCTAAAAATTGTGACTCGATTCTGTAATATGCAAATAGATAAATGTACTACATGTGGGAAAAATTAATATTCATATAAAACTCGGCAGCCACCTGTAATTGAATCAACAAGTAGGAAAAGAATAGTAATACACAAATAACAATGGGAACGAAAGACAAATAAACAATAGTATTTTATATACATAGAGGTAAAAGTGTAAATATAATTTTTTTTACGGGTTAACAATTTACCCGATAAGAAAATTGAGTAATCCGCCCCCAAACCGTTTAATTATAAAATCTCAATCCGTTCCCCATCCATTACCCCGATAATCCGATAACAATAAGCCAATAAGCCATCGGTTCGGTGTGGTTACGATTTCGGTTCGGTTTTGAACAGCCCTAAAGTAGAGTCAATTAACTAATATTAATATTCAAAACACAAGATCTATGATCATGTAGTAGATAATATGTATATTTGACGGAATAGCAATAAATATGGACAACACTAACAATATTCAATGACCCACAAAGTGGAAGATAGCATTAAATAATAACAAATAGCAATGAACGACATTTAGGTAAATAAGAACATGCGAGTCACCCGAAAACGGGGGAGATTTGTGGATATTCCTTCTGACAATGATAAATGATTGATAAGCCTTCGAATATTCAAGTAGTTCTTGGATCAAGTGGAAAGTTATGCAAGAATTTTAGTGAAAAGGTATTTCTCGTGTGCTTGCAATAAAGCCAGATTCTCTCCATAAAGTCAATGTATTTTCTTACAAGTGTATATCTTATGTCCCATATCCCTGTGTCTTTTTCTATTTGTAGGGAACATATACCTAGAATACCCTAATAGTACAGATACAGAGATATCCACTAGAATATTCTCCTATGATCTCTTATCCTAAAACCAGCCGTTATTCACTCTATTTACGGTGAGTGCTCGACCTTAACCCTGATCTTCGCTGACTCTTCGATCTCGATCTTTGTTGACTTTTCGGCCTTGGTCTTCAATAGCTTTATCGACCCTGCTCTTCACTTCTTAAGAGATCGTTTCTACGTCTGGAGAGCCTTTATCGAAGTCGTACCGGCGACACGTGGCAGTCTGCGAGTGCCTCTTTAATGTTAACATGGTTTGATCATGTCAAAGGTAAATTTTGACCCATACAGTTAGTCCCTCCGCTTATTGAGGTCGTCCTCGCAAGTGAGCTCAATAAGTGGATAATGTCATTTGTAGTCGAACTTATCGAGTAGGCTGCAAGAGTCGTAGTCATCGTGGTGAACATGCAACGTAGCCCTCTGTGGGCCGCATATTTCAAGTACTTCTGATTTCCCGGGTATTTTTTTGGAGTTATCTTGTCCAAGGGTTAGAGTGACATTATGACATCATGCGTGATTATGACACATATTCACGATGCGTTGCTTCGATTCATGCGTGACCCTTTATTGGATCTGCAGTTTTGATTCCGATTCCAATTATGATGAGCCGTTTTCGGGTTTAATGCCATAATTTTTATAAATAGAGGTTCTTGGATCTGAATTTGAAATTTGTTTCTTCTAACTTTTCGGAGCACCAACCTTCTTCTGTGCATTTTTCTTCTCTGAACCTCTTTTCCTTGTTTTGTTTCCCTACATCATTCCCCATTCTCTCCAGTTTGTTATGCTTCTTCCTCACCTTGAATCATGTCAAACTTACCCTCAGATGCCGGTGAAGGGAGTCGCGTTTCTCCCTTAGCAGTTGTGTTTCCTTCCCATGGGGAGAGTGTTTCTGCCATTGATGAGGATGAAGCTTTCCCGTCGATGGAGGAAATATTCCCTCGTAACCCTGACATCAGGTCTGATCTCACGCGATCACCGGACGCTGCACCCGGAACTTTCCTACGGACGATGACATCTAAAGAATTGGCGAAATTTAAGGCTAAGTTCGATTTTCCAAATCACGTCGAATTGTCCCGGCCGAAGGGGGTGTCGATACCTAATTTTTACTCATATATTTTTAATACATGTATATACTTTCAAAATAGCACATATGCAGTTATAAGCATGCATAAGCATTTTTTATAATTTTTCTATAATTTTAAGAGCTCCAAAATCAATTTATTTCCTTTCTTTTATTTATAAAATATCCAATAAATATTCTTCAAATTACTTTTGTGATGATTTAGTCATCCAAATTCTTTATTTATGCCAACATAGTGTTTAAACATTTCCAGTGCATTTTTTATAATTATATTTATATTTTTAGGTTAAATTGCATATCTTTGCAATAATAGCCCTACTAATGCATAATTGCATTATTGATACATAAAATGATCTTTTAATATTTTTAAAATGTTAAACAACTATTTAAAGTTATTTTAGTACACGAAAATATTTTTTTTTGTAAATTATTTGTTATTTTAATAAATATAGTTATTAAAGTGGCTGTTTAAAATCTGGCCTGTTTTATTTCAATTTCAGCCCTATTCCAACCCAATACCAGCGCAATTTTTAATTAAAATTACCCAGCCCAAACCCTGAAGACCCGATCCGGCCCCAATACCCTTTGATCTCGACCGTTGATCATAAAGATCAACGGCCACAAATGACCCTTCCTAAAATAAACCAAAAGACCCCCACGAAACCCTATCATTCTACACTATCCGCCGCCCTGAAACCCCTCTCTTCTCTCAAACGCTCTCAAACCTAACCCTAATCAAACCTCACTGACACTCGTCCATGGCTATCTATAGTGGTTTCTCACCACCTCCTAGGCCTCCAATGGCCTCCCTCACGTTAGTCTTGCCATCTCCAGGGTCCTCAAGGGACCAGGGCTAGTTGGCTTGCATCTATGGTTCCTTTCTCGCCTGTTTCAGGCCGTTCCAGTATGATTCCGAGTAAGATCGTCCTATATTGACTACGATCTACGGGTTTCTAAGCAGGTTTCTTCACCTCTGTGTTATTCTCCTAAAAACCCTAATTTCTTTCTTCTGAACCTCTTAGATCTATACAGATCTGAGATGATTTTAACTTGTTTCTTATGAGTTTTACAATAACCTTGAGATTCTTTACAAGAATCGTATGATTTTCAAGTGATTTTCATCTTTTTCTAAACTAGGGTTTCTAAAATTTCTTTTTACAAAATGCTTGATGATTTTTGAGTGCTTGATCTTCTGCTTCTCATGTGTTTCGAACTGATTTTGTAAGTTTGCTACAACTTCCACTCGTTTCTACTGAAAGCCCTAATTTTTTCGACTCTTTTGCTTGGGTTCTGAGTTATTTGAGTACTGCCTTTGTTCTTGCCTGGGTTCTTGTGATTTCTCGTGATTTTCTTGCCCTAATATGCTTCTACTGAATTTCTTAGTTCGACCTTTCACTGATTCTATATGCTTGTGTTCATCCTGACTATTCGTGTTAAGACCTGTATCTTTCTCTTGAATCAGTGTCGTTTTAACTATTTGTTTTGTTAAAGTTATGTGTCGAATCCTGACTATTCATGTCTTGCCTTATTTTATATGCTAAACTTGCTGACTCTTTCATGACTTTCTCTTTGATTGAACCCTTGATTATTCTGAGTTCCTTATTTCCTGGTTTAATTTGAACACTTTCCTTTAAACTTTCGATTCTTACTTCTCTACTCGATTTGATTGAACTACTTGCCTTAATTAATTTTCACTTGCCTTGTTTGTATTTTGCTGATTCTTTACTGATTGTTTCCTTAATTGAAACTTCTGTTCATTTACCCCTAATTACCTACTCTATACCCAAAACTTACTTGATTCTCTTCCTTAAATACCTAGCATGCTTTTACCGTTGATTTGATTATCCCTTGATTAAGGGAAGGACTTGCTGATTTACATATATGGTTGATTCCACAAATATTCCTGATTTGCTACTTGATTGATCTCTTACCTTATTTTGTTAAGCTTTTTGATTACTATGTAAACTCCCTCTTATTTTAACTTCTGAACAACGAACAATAGTTCAAAACCACTACTTCTCACACTCTAAAAGGTTCTCTTTCTGCTCTCTTTGCTACTTCTGATCTTTGCCATTCTAGCCGGCTGCAAGCCAAGGCTGGAAGTTGCACACTACATTTCTCACATCTTGTGCTTTTCATTCTTTAACTAGGTATGCTTCTGATTAATTTTTAAGAATCTTATATGTTTACTTACTTCTTTAGTTCATATGGCTTAAGTCTGTTCATGTTTCTGTCTACTGCTTACCCAAGCATGTATAATATTGCCCATTCAAACTTATGATTAGTATGTTTCCACTTTACTGGCCGGTTTGCTGTCTTGTTTAGCATATCTGCATATGTTTGTACTAACTACTGAGCTTTCCTAAACTCTGCTTCTATATAATTAGCATGCCTCCATTGTTAATACTTGCCCAGCATGCTTATTTAAATCCTTGCATGTTCTGCTTCACTCCTACTAAGTCAGTCAATTTCTTTAATGTAATTGTAGCTTTGTGATGCATGTTTCTGCTGTGATCTTTGCTGCATATGTAGAACCCCCTCAAAACTCCCTATGTCCTGTTGTTTGTGTGCTCCATTAAGAGATACCCTCTATGTTCCCAACCCCCTATCCCCTTTGTGTGAAAGTTGTTCTTGAAACTTGTTCTATGACTTGGTTCTGATTACCAATTGTTTTCTTCACACTTTTCCTCAAAATGTTTCAGCACTAATGGTTTTCAAAAGTTCTTTTCAGTCTTATGACCTTTTTTATTAAACTCTTTCAACTGTTATGCACTTTCACTTACTCTTAGATTACTAGGTTTTGCCCCTCTGATATATGTACTTCCTTGAGACCCTTGAGATCTCTCTGAACTCTGGCATGTCAGAGCTGGCCCTTCCACACTGCACAATAATCAGTTACTATTTGGGAAAGTCTGGTTGTGAGCACTGCCTGGAATCCTTGAGGTCCTTTGGGAACTCTGACACACCTGGCATGAGATTGACTATGAAACTTTGGCATTTGAGGCTATTGGAGGCTTGAAAATCATTTGGGCCTGTTGCAGGCTCCCTATAGATTAAATCCTGTTTATTTATGTATTTTTATTCAGTTCACTGGTTTGTAATATTTATTGTAAATAAACAGTGGGGTGTTTAGTGAAAAGGGAGGGTAGTATATATATATTATGGGTAAAATCGGGTAGACACCATGCTTATAGGGTCGTGTTGATTCAAATATGTTTGTTATGTTTGCTTTACTTCCACACAATTAAAAACCATGTCTATAGGTCCTAAATGGTATTTAATAATTAGATACCATCCCTATAGGAACTAAAATCAGCTCTAATAGAAATCATGCCTATAGAACTTAAAACCAGCTTAGTTAAATAAATCAGTTTAATTCACGTTTGGTTATTCTGAATTGGTTTAGTTCTATTAATCTGTCCGCTTCTTTAAATAAGTCTTAAAATACTGCTTTAAATTAATATTGATAGAAAGCATGCCTATAAGATCTCAAGTTGTCGTTTGAAAATCGTTTTACGGTTTTACTGCATCCCTGATCAATAATAGATACCATGCTCATAGGACATCGTTATTATACGCCTAGGCAAGCCTGTAGGACGATTAAAATTCTGCAATAGTAAAACCAGGTTATGTTATCTATGATTGCTCATATTCAACAGGTCTAAAATCAGTAGGCAAGCTGAATAGGTCTTTGACACTTTGGTCATAATTCGATACTGTATACTCTCTGCTCACCTAGATATCATGTTTTAAGGTTTCTCTTAAATACATGAAACTGTTTTTTGAGACGTGCACTTATTTGTTCTGCTTGTGGAGGTAAAATGTGAGCCTTTAATTGTTCTCTCTTTAAATGCAGACCTAACTGTTTTGGTTGACGCTTAGACTTTTCTCCTTTAAACACCTTAGGATGGTCTAGAACTACCTAAATTAGAGGTCCTAAATACCTCCAGGGTCACAAGGAAGGGATGGGTAGAGCACGCATAGGATATCTTTCA
>NW_017679760.1:15058-15747 GCF_001879085.1 Nicotiana attenuata | reverse complement strand
ATTCACACAACCATGGCATTAACACAATCATGAGCAAGGTTTCGTGGTTTCAAGTCAAAATTTGTGATGAGTTTTTAAGAATCAGACGATTTATACAGATCAGGCATCCAGTCCAAAAGGCATATCATGTTTATTGAAGTCTGCATGTACTCCCATATAAGTCCGTATTTCTGTTCCCTGAAAGGGACACCTCTTGTTCTAAACTCGTTCTCTATTGTATTGTTTGTTTGTTTTTTTCTTTGAATCCCTTTCGGTCTAACTTTGTTCCAAAAATAAGGCAAAGAAAAGATGGCAAGACTGATTTACAGGGTTCTCGTTTGAAGCGAGCTGATATATTCAAAAGGCGCCCAGCCTCGACAAATGCATCAAGTCGACCCCGATTGTCCATGATTGGCCGATGCTTTGAAATGAAAAACTTTGAAAGAAGTCAAAAGTGAAATGCCCACAAAGGCAAAATAAAGTTGAAAAAAGTTAAATACCGTCATGGCAAAGTTTGGAAAAGCTAAAGGTTCTCCAGAATCAGGAATGCAGTTGGTATTCTGGAAATACTAGTTGCAGTTGAAGTCATTGAAGAAGATGAGCTGAGTCAAGGGACTGAAATAATCAAGGCCACAAACCGACCACCATTTTAAAACTAATGAATCTTTCTTGTTCAGAACAATAACAGAACAATTTATGAAATAATTCGT
>NW_017679760.1:9017-13201 GCF_001879085.1 Nicotiana attenuata | reverse complement strand
TGTCTTCTTACGCCTCCCTTCTGAGTCTTCTGAATTTATGGTGCACACGTGCGCGTGGCCCACTTTTCTGTTAGAAGTCATACCAATTAGAACGAGGCTGGGTCAAGTAACTAGGCCGAGTAGACTTTCGTGCTCCTGTACGTTGCCCCCACCTCGGCTCGAGCTGTCCGCTTGGATAAGCCAGGTCTAAAACACTACCCCAGGATTTAAACCTAGCATAACATAACCTCATGCCGGATCCCTAGTAGGAACGTTTGTTTGCATCATGTGCATTTGACTTTGGGGACTTAACACAGGGGTTGGGTCCGTCTAGGACAGGTGTACCCGAGAATTGCAAGACCATCCTGATGCATCTTATGTGCTACTTGTGCATTATGTTTGATTCGGCTTGTGCATGTTGACCGGCTTCTAAAAAAATAATAAAATAAAATAAAAATATAAAAATTGAGGTAAAACTAGAAGTGAGAAAATAGGAGAGGAAATTTTACCCGATTTTTTGAAAAATATCAGTATTTACCCCAAAAAGATTATTACAAAATAAGCCTAAATTTTTCAAAAAAAAAATGTGTCATCCTATTCCTGAAACATATACGAACTACGCAGGTCTGATTCTCACCGGATGTGAGATACGTAGGCAACCTTTATCGGGTCCGGCCCCTACTTTTTATAAGTCCAAAAATATTTTCTTTTAAATTCTTCTCAAAATCCAAAAATATTTTGTTCTTCTTTAAGAGTTTTTCTTTCGAAAATTCCCAAAAAAAAAAATCAAAATCCAATAAAATATTTTTCTTCATTCTTTAGAAAATACCCCAAAAAAAAAGTTAGTTTATTTATTTTATTCTTGATCTTCCCGAACTACGCAAGATCTGATTCATGTCTCCACATGATACGTAGGCAACCCACATCAGGTTCGATCGAATCATTTTGAAAAGAAAAAAAAGAAGAGAAAAAAAAAAAGAAAAAAAAGTAAAAAAAAAAAAATTAGAAGAAGAGAGAGTGTTTATTCAAACATGCTTGTTTGTTTTGAAATAAAAGCTAATTAAAGGTGGTCGGTTTGTTGGTTTGCAATGGCGAGTCACGCAAACAATCCAACCGATCACCTCGGAAGTAAAGCATCTTCTCAACAAATGGAACAAGCACCATTGTTGTTGATCCAAGATCAAGAAAAGGCAAGTAGGCAAGTTGGCGGTAAAAAATAAAAAAATGAAGGCAAATGTGGGATTGACTTTACCAGATTTGAGCAATAGGACATGGCCTGCTCGGAATGATTTGATGATGGGAATTTGATCCAGTATTGAAAGTCATAGTAGCCATTGCCGCGACAGAAGAGAAACAAAAAACGGGCGCCAACCCTGAAAGCCCTATCAGATGGGAGTCTCGGTAGCCGGTCTTGCTATCTTTTCTGCCTTTCGAGTTATTACAGTGTGTCATCCGAATGTTTTTACTTTACTGTCTTATATTCTGATGTAAACCCTTCTATCTTTTTTTTTTAAATATTCAAATAAATGATATTTCATCATCCGTGAATGTCTCATTTCTTAATCTTGTCACCTTTCTTATTCTCTTGTCAGTTCTATAAATCCAGATTTTAATAACATGACATGCTTGCGGGCTTCATGCCCAGATCCTAAAACGCTGTCAGATTTCGAAATAATGAATCAAGAAGCAGAATGTGTCGAAGATAAGGAGTGTAAGAAAATAAACAGAGAATTGGAACAGTAAGCCTAAATCAAATTCAAATGAAGCCGCCCTTACTTGATTGGTTTATGGCACTGAAGCCGCGATACCAGTAGAAGTTTAAATTTCTTCCCTCCGGATCATTCTTGAAGCCGAGATCGAGGTGAAAATTGAGTCAAGACCCGATTAAAACATTGTCTTTGATTGATGGAAAGTGATTGGCTGGAGGCTACCATGGGCGGTTGTACAACAAAGAATGGCCCATGCTTACGATAAAAAGTACGTCCCAAGAAATTTGAAGTGGGGCAACTCGTCCTGAGACATATTCTCCCACACCGTGAAGAAGCTGAGGAAAATTTTGCTCCAAATTGCAAAGGTCCATACATTGTAACAAGAGTATTGCCAAATAGAGCGTTGTATTTGGGAGGCATCGAAGGAAATGTCCCCGAGACAACAGTCAAATCAGATGCAGTCAGAAGGAACTATGTTTGACTCACTACTCGGTGTTAACATTCTTTGATTGGGATGACGAAGGCTTTCTTTCTCACTACCCAAATACCATTAACCCTTTTGCAAACCCTTTGAGCCGGTTCCCTCTCTTTGATTACCCTCTTTGGAATCTGGAAGTTACTATTAAAAAAAAAAAAGAAAAAAAAAAAGCAAAAGAAAAAAAATCAAAAAAACGGAGTTTCCTGAACTACGTTCGACTTGATTCTGAAAGGATACGTAGGCAGCCTCTCTCTAAGGTTCAGTCACACCAAAATAAAAATCCACATTTCCCCAATATTCAAAGAAACTGGGGCATGTTTTTATTTTATTTTCGACGATTGTTCCATCAAATGGTTCCAAAAGTTGTAATTCAATCCAAATTCTTTTTACCCAAATCCTTTCAAGTCCTTCCGATCAATCGGCGAGAATGTTAATAGAATTAGAGGATACAATCGTTTGGATCTGATACAATCAAAATGAGAGAAATAAAATAAGAGAGTCTTATTGGTGAAAACCCTCGGGCACCGTAAGGCGATGGTAAGTAGAGAAATTGAAATGAGAGAGTCTTGTTAGTGAAAACCCGCAAAGGGCACTATAAGACGATATCGAGAAGAGAAATGAGAGAGATCAGCTAGTGAAAACCCACAAAGGGCACTGTTGATCGAAAAGAGGATTCACACAACCATGGCATTAACACAATCATGAGCAAGGTTTCGTGGTTTCAAGTCAAAATTTGTGATGAGTTTTTGAGAATCGGACGGTTTATACAGATCAGGCATCCAGTCCAAAAGGCATGTCATGTTTATTGAAGTCTGCATGTACTCCCATATAAGTCCGTATTTCTGTTCCCTGAAAGGGACACCTCTTGTTCTAAACTCATTCTCTATTGTATTGTTTGTTTGTTTTTTTTTTCTTTGAATCCCTTTCGGTCTAACTTTGTTCCAAAAATAAGGCAAAGAAAAGATGGCAAGACCAATTTACAGGGTTCTCGTTTGAAGCGAGCTGATATATTCAAAAGGCGCCCAGCCTCGACAAATGCATCAAGTCGACCCCGACTGTCCATGATTGGCCGATGCTTTGAAATGAAAAACTTTGAAAGAAGTCAAAAGTGAAATGCCCACAAAGGAAAAATAAAGTTGAAAAAGGTTAAATACCGTCATGGCAAAGTTTGGAAAAGCTAAAGGTTCTCCAGAATCAGAAATGCAGTTGGTATTCAGGAAATAACTAGTCGAAGTTGAAGTCATTGAAGAAGATGAGCTGAGTCAAGGGACTGAAATAATCAAGGCCACAAACCGACCACCATTTTAAAACTAATGAATCTTTCTTTGTTCAGAACAGGAACAGAACAATTTTAAGAAACAGTTTGTGAAAACATGAACACCACCCAGTGAAGTTCTCAAATCCTTGATTTTTTTTCCAATATACATGTAATTATTTTATTTTTAGTTTCATTATAGGGAACCAATACCTTATCTTCAACACAGGGTACTACATCCCCTGTCTGCATTACTTTCTACCTACATAGGGTACGACATTCCCTAGTAGAATCTTAGAGAGCCAAGAGCCTAATTTTATTGCTAACATAGGGTACGACATTCCCTAGTAGCATCATTTTCTGCCTATATAGGGTACGACATTCCCTAGTAGAATCTTAGAGAGCCAACAACTTCATCTTATTTCCAACACAGGGTACTACAACCCCTGGTTGCACTATTTTCTACATAGGGTACGACATCCCCTAGTAGCATTTCAGAGTGCCACCAGCCTCATCTTATTTCCAACACAGGGTACTACATCCCCTGGTTGCATTATTTTCTACATAGGGTACGACATCCCCTAGTAGCGTTTCAGAGTGCCACGAGCCTCATTTTATTGCCAACACAGGGTACTACATCCCCTGTTGCATTTTTATTTTTCTACATAGGGTACGACATCCCCTAGTTGCATTTCAGAGTGCCACGAGCCTCATCTTATTTCCAACACAGGGTACTACATCCCCTGGTTGCATTATTTTCTAC
>NW_017679760.1:0-8999 GCF_001879085.1 Nicotiana attenuata | reverse complement strand
ATTGATTGTATGATGATATTTTAGCTGAGTTCCACAGGTTCTATAATCAGTAAAAGCACAGAGTTTGTCATCATCAAAAAAGGGGAATTTGTTGGCCCAAGATCAGTTGCCCTTATGAAAGAGAATTATATCGGATCAAGTCAAAGGATCCACAATTCGATCTTATCAAACTCTGATTACTAACTCTATAAATATAACGATTGTTCTCTTTTACAGGTGGTTGCACATAAGCAGAAGTTAAGCATATTTGAGAGCAAAAAGATCAAGTCTGATTTGCAAGCAACATATGCGAGATACAAGTGTGCACGTCTGAAGCTATATGAACTAAGATAGAAGAACCAGTTTCATCATTGTGTTTATTCTAAGTTTAGTTCAATTGTAGTAGGTTTTCATATTGTACCTTTCAGCTTTATCTAGAAGCAATTGTAATAGGTATATTGAGTATTCAAGTTAGAGTTAACTTGAAAGTGTCGCAACAGTTGAGGCTGTGTGCTACAGTGGGATTAGAGTTAATCCTTAGGTTTACAAAGAGTTTTGTAAATGCAGTTTTTGGCTCAGTGAGTTTAGTGGAGTTTGGGAAAATCCTACTGAGTAGTAGGTCGTGGTTTTTTCACCTTTTGAGCCAGGTGTTTTCCACGTATAAATCTCTGTGCACTTTACTTTCAGTATTTATTATTCCGCAAACTGCTGTAGTTAGAACACTTAGAAGAACCAAGTTCTTCTAACGCGAAAATTAGGTACCACACAAATCACCCCCCCTCTTGTGTGGTATTGACGTTTATAACATCATACTTGAACTGCAAGCTTGTCTACTTTTCTGTACAGTTAATTGTATTACCTATTGAGGTTTGGTTCGTCACTACCTGTCAGTCCATAGTTTGGACTTGTTTCTTACTGAGTTGGTGTACTCACGTTATCCCCTGCACCTTGTTTGTAGATCCAGGTATCTCAAGGCACGGTAGCGGCTGTTTATTATTCCGGTCGCGGACTTCACGGAGATAGCGAGGTAGTTGCTTGATGATTCACAGTTTCGCTTTTCTCCATCTTTGTCTTCCTATTAGTTCTAGTTGTTATTTCCAGACTGTTTTGGTCTTGTCTTGTTTCAGAACTATTATAGCATCGCTCATGACCTAGTGACACCCGAGGTCGGGGTTGTATTTTCCGCTTTGTTTGATTTTTACATTATACCTATATCGAATTTCCATTGAAAATGGTTTTACTTAAGCTTTTAAATAAAATGTGGATTGAATGGGAAATGTGTCGGCTGGCCTAGTTTCACGATAGGCGCCATCACGACCGGATCGGTTTGGGATCATGACATTATGTTTCCCCATTGATTTGCCCACCTAGATTGTGTGGTTTTGAGGTGTAATTTGGGAGTTTGAGGATAGCAATTTGGTGATTTTAAATTGGGTATTTGGGTGTCGATTTGGTGTTGGATTTTGGTAAATTTAGTATGGTTGGACTCGTGGCGGAATGGGCTTCCAGATTTAGTGACTTTTGCCCGATTCCGAGACTTGGGCCTGGGGGCCGACTTTCGAGTTGGCTTTTTGAATTTTGATAAAGAGCTTAGTATTTTATTATGGAATTGATTCCTTTAGCTCGTGTTGATTACATTGAATTGTTTGTGGCTAGATTCGAGGCACTTAGAGGTCGATTCACGAGACAAAGGTGTGTTGGAGTAGAGATTTGCACAGTTTGAGGTAAGTAACAACACTAAATTTTGTTCTAAGGGTATGACACCTCGTATTACGTGTCATATGATTGGTGTTGAGGTGACGCATATACTAGGTGATGGCCGTGTGGGTGTGCACCGTAGAAATTGTGACTTGGTCAATTCCATGGAACTCTATAGTTGAATAATCTGTTGATATCCATATATTCTCCATGTGTTATAGAATTTGAACTACAAGTCATGCTAGAAATCATGTTTAGGCTATGTGTTGATACTGTAGAGACCCACAGAGGTCATGTTACTAGTTGTTTTATACTCAGTCATAGTTTTACTTGCATATTATATCTCAGTATATGTTGTTCTTTTACTGATACATTATATCATTGATGTTTGGGCTGATTATCATGATTATTGAGAGCCCAAGATTATTGAGAGCCCAAGAGACTGGAGAGATTGATGACTGAGTGAGGTCAAGAGCCTTATTGTGAGGATAATTATGGGAGCAGGCTGCACGCCGTAACATATTTTATTATTTTTGCCATGATTGGCTTGTTATAGCGCTTGGGTTGAAGGAGCCTCTCCAGAGTTTGTACACCCCCAGAGAGCGCAGGTAGCTACTGAGTGCGAGTGCGAGTGCGAGTGCGAGTGCCGAGTGACTGGGACTATTGAGAAACTGTGAGGAATGAGTGACCGTGAGGTTGGAGTGAATGGGATGACTGAGTGACTGTTACTCTGAGATTTTGCACTTGATTTCATTATAGTTGTACTTCAGAAGGCATATATCGCTATCATTTAGTCTCTGAGAGATACTATATCTTGTTTCAATTGAACTTGACATGAATTAACTGTCTTGGCTTAAAATGCTAAACATGAAAGCACATCCATTTTTCTTGTATTATATTTTCTGTAATTGAATTGTATCCGTGAAGCTTGTCACTACTTTCAGTCCAATTGTTAGTCTTGTTACTTACTGAGTTGGTTGCACGCACGCTACACCATGCACTTCGTGTGCAGATCCAGGTGTTTTCGGACACGGTGGATGTTGATTTTATGAGCAGCTTGATCATTTGGAGATTTCAAGGTAGTTGCCCGGCGTTTGCTGACCTTGACTCTCCTTCCCTATCTTTCAGCTTTATGTATTTTGTTTTAGCCTTTCACTGACAGTATTTTCAGACTTGTGTTGTATAGACGCTAATATATTCAGTGACACCCTAGTTCTGGGAATTTTCGTATTGAGTTTTGACTTTCTATCCTGATTATGGAGTTTTAATGATTTAAACCTGTGTTATTTCATTTTTCAATTTAAAAGTGTTGGAAAGGTTTTGAGGTGTCGGCTTTCCTAGTACCACATTAGGCGCCATCATGATAGGCTAATTTTGGGTCGTGACACCTTAATTCTTTTGCTCTTCTAATGATGCCTAATCTTTTGTTCCTTTTTTCTTAGTCTGAGTAGTTTGCAGTATGTTTAGTTTATTTTGTTCTAATGATAAAGACAAGGCCGTGGGCTTCTTTTGGGACTATTTAATGTCTCCTATTGCTCTGCTTTACTGCTTTGTACTATATTGGATCATCAGTCTAGTACATTTTCCCTTTCTTAAGCTTGTGTTGTCGCATGTTTGGTATTGAACCTTACATTATCTATGCTTAATGTCTAACATTTTTTTTGTGTGTTTTCGATGATGCCAAAAGGAGGAAGATAAGTTTGGAAGACGTTGTGAACATTAAAGTTTGTCAATAGTGCTTGTTGTGATTATCTGGTTCTTTGATGTGATTATCTAATTCTGCTGTGTACAAAGTTTGTCATCATCAAAAAGGGGAAATTTTTTGAGTATTGAAGTTTTGATGATTATCAAAGTATGACTAGTTGTTTAAAGAACTAGGTCCTCAATGTAGCTGCTTAACTGTTCTGAAGAGCCAGCTCCTCGGGAGAAAGAATCAGCTCCTCCTGAGTGATACTTGTACGTCTGTACTAGACAGTAACCTTATCTCAAAGTTACACATGTCAGAGTTATGTGGAAGATGGCTACTATAAGTGATAAGGATCGCTGCTCAAGAAGATATGTATAATTCAGTCAAAGCTTAAAGTCCCAAAGCATGTGGAATCCTTGGAACAGTAGGAGTCCTATCAAAGAGGAAGCTGACTATGAATATGACTCTTAGAAGGTCTGAAGTTGTGTTTTAAATAGGATCGACTTTGGATTTCCAAACTATCCTTTTACACATCAACTAAAGAGTCATAAGTTGTTTACTTGTGTTGAGTACTAGCATTGTATTCTTCCCGAGTCAGTATAGTGAATGTGTTTTAGGTAAATGAGTTGTAATCATGTGTCAAAAACAATAAGTGAGTTGGAGTGAGTATTTTGCTTTACAAGTTAGAGTAACTTGTGAATCAAATAGGAGTAGTAGGAGTACTGGAGAGTATTTAATTATAGTCTTTTAATTGATACATTTTGGCTCAGTGTTCTAGTGGAGTTGGAGGTGAAAATCCTACGTGGTAGGTCATGGATTTTGCACCTTTTGAGCGGGTGATTTTCACGTCAAAATCGATGTGTTCATTTTAGTGCTTGTTTACTTTATACTTAAGGAACACGGTAAAGAACCAAGTTCATTAGTAATTCATGCGGGCACTCAAACTAACATTTATTGTGGAACACAACCTGGATTTAAGCTTCCTTTGAAGATGAAGTTTCTAATGAATTAATATTGAATTATGGTTACATCATACTGCTCTCTTTAGGTATATATATATATATATATATATATACACGTATGCGCACACGCGCTATTAGCTCTTACTGAGTTTGGTCGGTTTAATGGCTAGAAGAGATTTTAAATTCCATGTCACACTGCTTAGTTAAGAGATAGATATTTAAGGCTTTACTATTAATATTTTGCTGCCAATTGATGTTAAGGTATAAAATATAAATTTAGTCATATATGTAATGGAAATAATTGAATAGGATATAATTGTGTTTGCTTCCGTAAGTTCCATAGATTACTTTGTAAAATTTAGAGTTAATTTTTGAGCTAATATATTTGAGCTTCAGTGGTGTCATATTTTCCTTTAATTGTCATTAGTTAGAGTTGAAGTTTACTCAAATTACTTGATTGTATTGAAACCGATTCCTTGTCTGTGAATTTTTTCATTGAATACATTAGTGAGTCGAAGTTTGGCATTGGAACTATAGGTTCCTTAGGAAAAATCATTATGGTTAGGATGTGGGATACAGATCTTGAAACTAAAGAGAAATTGAGCTTTAAATATTGCACCACTTTAGTTTATCGTTATACTTTGTATTAGAACACGTTAGGATGTTTTACATGCGTTCTTAATTAATTAAATTATTATGATTATGTACACGTTCGCGTGACATAATTACGATTTCTTATAAACATTCGTAGAAGGTCTTAGGCACACTTTACCAAATTATCATGAGTATGTATACGTTCGCGTAACATAATTACGATTTTTAAACTTAAAACCAAGGTACGCGTTCGTGCGACTTCGGCTAAATAATCTTAATCTTAATAAAGCGTGATTAATTGTGGACACGTACGCGTGACATAATTTTTGGCGCGCCAAAGGAAATGAGTATATGTACGCGTAACTCAATTCTTTCATTACGAATAATTCAAGCAATTAAAAGCGGTTTGAGGCAAAAATGCATAAATTTCTCTAGAACATAAAATATCCAGAATTAGTTAAGCCAAGTATAATTATTAAAGCGACCGTGCTAGAACCACGGAACTCGGGAGTGCCTAACACCTTCTCTCGGGTTAACAGAATTCCTTACCCGGTCTTCTGGTTTCGCGGACTTTAAACAGAGTCAAAATTTCCTCGACTTGGGATTTAAAATAAATCGGTGACTTGGGACACCATAAATTATCCCAAGTGGCGACCCTGAATAAAATGAATAATCTCATTTCGATTAATGTCACTTTAATTGGAAAAACCCAATTCCCTTTGGCTGGAAAAAAAAAGGAGGTGTGACAGCTATGGCGACTCTGCTGGGGATAATAAGAATTCGAGCTTGTAATGTGATCTATACTTGGCTTTATTAATTTGATGTCATTACTGTGTTTTTTGGCCTAATGTGCTAATTGCCGCTTATTTACCGCTTTGATATTATTTGAATTGTATTAAACTGTCTTCTTACGCCTCCCTTCTGAGTCTTCTGAATTTATGGTGCACACGTGCGCGTGGCCCACTTTTCTATTAGAAGTCATACCAATTAGAACGAGGCTGGGTCAAGTAACTAGGCCGGGTAGACTTTCGTGCTCCCGGTACGTTGCCCCCACCTCGGCTCGAGCTGTCCGCTTGGGTAAGCCAGGTCTAAAACACTCCCCCTAGGATTAAACCTAGAATAACATAGCCTCATGCCGGATCCCTAGTAGGAACGTTTGTTTGCATCATGTGCATTTAACTTTGGGGACTCAACACAGCGTTTGGGTCCGTCTAAGACGGGTGTACCCGAGAATTGCAAGACCATCCTGATGCATCTTATGTGCTACTTGTGCATTATGTTTGATTCGGCTTGTGCATGTTGACCGGCTTCTAAAAAATAATAAAATAAAATAAAAATATAAAAATTGAGGGAAACCAGAAGGGAGGAAATTTTACCTGGTTTTTAAAAGATCTCAGTATTTACCCCAAAAAGATTATTACAAAATAAGCCTAAAAAACATTTACGAACTACGCAGGTCTGATTCTCACCGGATGTGAGATACGTAGGCAACCTTTATCGGGTCTGGCCCCTACTTTTTATAAGTCCAAAAATATTTTCTTTTAAATTCTTCTCAAAATCCAAAAATATTTTGTTCTTCTTTAAGAGTTTTTCTTTCGAAAATTCCCAAAAAAAAAATCAAAATCCAAAAAAAATATTTTTCTTCATTCTTTAGAAAATACCCAAAAAAAAAGTTAGTTTATTTATTTTATTCTTGATCTTCCCGAACTACGCAAGGTCTGATTCATGTCTCCACATGATACGTAGGCAACCCACATCAGGTTCGATCGAATCATTTTGAAAAAAAAAATAAGAAAAAAAAAGAAAAAAAAGTAAAAAAAAAAATTGAAGAAGAGAGAGTGTTTATTCAAACATGCTTGTTTGTTTTGAAATAAAAGCTAATTAAAGGTGGTCAGTTTGTTGGTTTGCAATGGCGAGTCACGCAAACAATCCAAGATCCTCGGAAGTAAAGCATCTTCTCAACAAATGGAACAAGCACCATTGTTGTTGATCCAAGATCAAGAAAAGGCAAGTAGGCAAGTTGGCGGTAAAAAATAAAAAAATGAAGGCAAATGTGGGATTGACTTTACCAGATTTGAGCAATAGGACATGGCCTGCTCGGAATGATTTGATGATGGGAATTTGATCCAGTATTGAAAGTCATAGTAGCCATTGCCGCGGCAGAAGAGAAACAAAAAACGGGCGCCAACCCTGAAAGCCCTATCAGATGGGAGTCTCGGTAGCCGGTCTTGCTATCTTTTCTGCCTTTCGAGTTATTCCAGTGTGTCATCCGAATGTTTTTACTTTACTGTCTTATATTCTGATGTAAACCCTTCTATCTTTTTTTTAAATATTCAAATAAATGAAATTGATATTTCATCATCCATGAATGTCTCATTTCTTAATCTTGTCACCTTTCTTATTCTCTTGTCAGTTCTATAAATTCAGATTTTAATAACATGACATGCTTGCGGACTTCATGCCCAGATCCTAAAACGCTGTCAGATTTCGAAATAATGAATCAAGAAGCAGAATGTGTTGAAGATAAGGAGTGTAAAAAAATAAACAGAGAATTGGAACAGTAAGCCTAAATCAAATTCAAATGAAGTCGCCCTTACTTGATTGGTTTATGGCACTGAAGCCGTGATACCAGTAAAAGTTTAAATTTCTTCCCTTCGGATCATTCTTGAAGCCGAGATCGAGGTGAAAATTGAGTCAAGACCCGATTGAAACATTGTCTTTGATTGATGGAAAGTGATTGGCCGGAGGCCACCATGGACAGTTGTACAACAAAGAATTGCCCATGCTTACAAGAAGAAAGTACGGCCCAAGAAATTTTAAGTGGGGCAACTCGTCCTAAGAAATATTGTCCCGCACCATGACGAAGCTAAGGAAAAATTTGCTCCAAAATGCAAAGGTCCATACATTGTAACAAGAGTATTGCCAAATGGAGCGTTGTATTTGGGAGACATCGAAGGAGTCCCCGAGACAACAGTCAAATCAGATACAGTCAGAAGGTACTATGTTAGACTCACTACTCGGTGTTAACATTCTTTGATTGGGATGACGAAGGCTTTCTTTCTCACTACCCAAATACCATCAACCCTTTTGCAAACCCTTTGAGCCGGTTCTCTCTCTTTGATTACCCTCTTTGGAATCTGGAAGTTATTATTAAAAAATGACAAAGAGAAGAAAGAAAAGAAAAAACAACAACNTATCATTTGGTTGAATTAATTTCTAACGTTGTTTAACTGACTTATAATAATTTTATTAATCCTTTAATAATCCTCTCTTGATTTGTGCTAAGTACTAAATAAAATACTTTCATAACTCCTGAGCATCACAATAATCCGAACCTATGAAATAAGTAATTTAAAACGCTAGGCAACTTTAGGCGCGACTTAATCGTGATTGGGTACACGTTCGCGTGACATAATTATAATTTTCAAAATAAATCAAAGTACGCGTCCGCGCGACTTTCACCAAGCTTTTTTCTTAAATAAACTAAGTGTTGTGAATTGTGTACACGTACGCGTGACATGACTCTTGACATGCCAAACCACACGAGTATACGTACGCGTAACTCGATAATTCTTTAAGTACGAGTATTCAAGTAATTTAAAAGCGGTAAAAAGATAAATGCACATAGGTCCTAAAAATGAGTAGTTAAACAATTTAAGCGAAGTAATATTCACTAAGCGACCGTGCTAGAACCACGGAGCCCGGGAATGCCTAACACCTTCTTCCGGTTTAACAGAATTCCTTATCTAGAATTTCTGGTTCGCAGACTCTTTAAAATAAAACTTTCTTGATTTGGGATCTAAAATAAACCGGTGACTTGGGACACCATAATTTATTTCAAGTGGCGACTCTGATCAATAATTAATCCCATTTCGAATAATGTCACTTTGATTGGAAAAACTCTCTTATACCCCTTCGGGTGGGTAAAAAGGAGGTGTGACACCTTGTAATTCAAAGTAGCTACATATCTTTTAGCAATTAAAAGATACACATCTTTCACCATTTAAAAGAATAGCAACGTAGAAGGCAATCTGAAGCAATGCAGAAGAGTACGGATCTTCAAAAAATTCAAATAGAGA
>NW_017679759.1:13233-15748 GCF_001879085.1 Nicotiana attenuata | reverse complement strand
AACAAGTGCAGTGTGGAATTACCAACCTTGTGCGTCAAAGTTCAGTGGGTACTCAGAGGTACCCAAAGCAATGCTTACACGAAGGGGGTAGAACCTAATCTCTAAGAGTAGTGAGAGTGTGTGATAGAGTTTTTTTAAAGAAATTGAGTTGAGAAAGGAAAACAGTTTAAAAATGATCCATATAGAATCAGTTTAAGAAAACAATAGAAGAGTGTGACAGTTTTTGTAAGAAGGTGAGACAATCTCAGACTGGAATATCACACATAGTTCAGGGAAGCAAACAAAAACATGGGACAGGGGACATGGGGACAAGTAGTTCACATGTAAGAGCACAATTGCACATACATAGACATCAGAGAAAAAGCATTTCAGAACTTAAACAGTCACAACATATTTCATCCTAAAAGGTTCAGGATTACATGCTGATAATGTACTGGGGTTAGGGGTAGGGAAGAACATGCATTAAACAACTAAGGGAAGCAGTAGGCATGCTGAATTAAAGGAAAGATAGTCACATCAATGAACTTACACAGAGGCATGCTAATCGCAATGAGAACAGCAGAACCATAAAAGAAACAAGAATCTTAACATGAACTGAAACATGTTGTTTTGGGATACTGTAAACTTAAACTAGAAACATACCAGTCAAGAGTGAGAATAGAACAGCAAGGTGCAGAGAGGTAGAGCAACAGGGCAATAGTATGCAGAACAAGAAAGAGAGCAGCAGGACAATAGTATGCAGATGCAAGAGAGCAACAGTAATTACTCAATCTTGGCTTTCAGCCGACTGAGCGATCAGTAACTAGTACGAGAAGCAAAGAGAATATGTATGAGAGTAAGAGAGAACTCAAAATGATATCAGTATGCTCTGTGTCTATGTGTTTGTGTATGGCTTAGTGATATTTCGTGTGTTATGCAAAAGAGAATAGAGTATTTATAATGCTGAAAACGAGTAAGAAAAATAAGGTAAGGAGTACTAGTTTTTACATAATTATGGAAACAATAATCAATCAGCATCAATTAAAGACACAGACTCCTCTAATTAGGGAATCAGGTTCAAACGGTACAATCATAGCTAAATAAGGAAAAGGAATCAACTCATAGACTGATTTTAACCTAATTGGAGCAGTAACTTCATGTGGCATATAATAAAGGCCAAATACAGAATGTTTTAAACAAGGAAGATATATATTGCACATAAATAAGGTAGAATTCAATCTACTTCTGAAAAATCGACCAGAGTACCACGGATGAGACTGAAAATCTCGAGAAATCAGTGCTAACTAGGGAAAGCATCTCATAAATAAGGAAGCAATACATAATTATAGGAGAAACACACAAAAGCATATATTCAATGAAAATGTCACAGTTTTGCGGAAAGATGCATAGAATCGATGGAGTCTTTAGGTAAACAAGTAGTTGGACCTAATAGCCATTAAATAGCACTTAAATCAGAGAAGCCCTAAACAGGGGGTCATAGAACAGTAGAGGATTAAGACTCCTAACAATGAGAATCACAGAGAATACATGAACAGTTTCACAAGAAACAAACACACATAGTCAAAACAAGCTAGAAAGAATTAGGTCTTTCCAGTCTAGTAACTCAGATAGCAATGCAACATAAGAGGATCGTTCAAAATACAGTAGAAATCACTAGACTAGAAGTAAACCCATTTTTTGAAAAGGGGTTAAGAAACCCTAATTTCGAAATTGAACGATCGTTTAAAGATGAGGCTTTTTTTCAGAGAAAAGAAACGTAGAAAAACTTCGTAATACTGTAGATCTAGAGTAGATCTAAAATAAATTGAAGAACATAGGGTTAGGGTTTCGTGGAACCCAGAGAAGAGGAAGAACCTCAGAGATGGAATCGGCTTAAGCCGGAACAGGTTGTAGACCATTACTCAGGTGGCCGGGGAGGCCGGAAAGTGGCATGGGACAATGGGAGGCAAGAGAACCGTTCCGAGCTCGCCTAAGGACCCCAGGGTATCACTGGACCGGTTAGAGGCAAGTAGATGACCAAGAGATGATGAAGAACCAAGGTTTCCGTTGAGAAACCAACCGGCGAAGATAGACAGAACTCATCGGAGGGGAAGAAGTCAAGGAGACTTCTAGAGAGTCACAGAGAGATATCGAGAGATAGAGAGAGAGTGAGTCATGAAAGAACGAGTCGGGTAAAGGGGGGTAGGTGAGGGTTTAATTAAGGTAACTTAATCTGGGCCGTTGATCTCATTTGATCAACGGCTCAGATTAAAATAGGAGTGGACCGGGTCAACCAGGGATTGGGCTGGGTTGGTTCAGATAGGGTATTGGGCCGTTAAAATTGGGTTTAAATTGGGGCTGTAATGTGGCTATAATTGAAATGTAAATGGGCTATACGTTAAATAGCCAATTTTTCCCTTTTTATAAAAATAGTTAAAATAATTTTCAAAACCAATTAATAGCACTAAATTGATTAATAATATATAAATGTTAATAAAAAAATACTGGGAGCAATTTTGTAATTGTAAAATACTAT
>NW_017679759.1:0-7555 GCF_001879085.1 Nicotiana attenuata | reverse complement strand
TTTCAATAGGCCGTCCAGAGGCCTGCTTACTTGATTCAACTAAGTGCTCCGGAGTATAAATTCTGCCAGTCCTGGTCATACCCTGTGCTGCGATTGCTTCTCCAGACTTAGTTTTTCCCTTCCTTCTTGCCTCGGCGGTGTAATCCCAAGGAATGGCCTGTGTCTGGAATGGCGTTACTGCTGACATCGCTACAGGAATGGGCACTCTCGTTTTGGGTGGCAACACAGCAACTTCAAATGGTACCTTTGGAGACCCAAACTCCACCTCAATCGGCTCTGCGGTCCTTTTGGATGACGGTGTTTCAAACTCGAGAGGCACAGACATGTTTACTTCAGCATCCCCAGAGGGCTGGATCTGGACTACAATTGGATTCAATGTGACGGTTGGTTTCTTGGGCTCGTCACCTTCGGCAATTAATCCAATCGACCCTTGGGGTCCCAATCATCTTCTACCTCGATCATGTGCACACCACCACCCTTATGATCAGGCAAAGGATTGTTTCGAACATTAGGAGCAGTTTCTTTGGCCACGATGATTTTGTTGTCAATTAGAGCTTGGATTTTGTCTTTCAGAGATCGGCACTCATCAATGGTATACCCTTTCATGCCGGAATGGTTCGCACAGGTTTTATTTGGATTGACCCACTGGGAAGGATTTTTTGGAGTTATGGCAGGGATTGGGGTGACGTAACCGGCTGCTTTGAGTCTTTCATATAATTGGTCGATTGGCTCGGCGATGGCGGTGTATTGCTTGGGAGGTCTACGGTCGAAGTTAGGGCGTGGCCTGGGGAAGTTTTGGCGGGCAGGAGGTGATTGGTAGTGAGCATTATAGGCTGGGTAGACGGGTGCAGGTTGGGAATATTTTGGTGAGGTAGGAGATGAGTGGTAAGCAGGTGATGGAAATTGGTAAGAGGGCGGAGGTGCTTGGTAATTGGGAATAGGCTGGTATGTGAGAGGGGGTACTGGGTAGGCTTGGTATTTTACTGGAGACTTGGTTCTTTGTGCGACCATCACGGCACTCACGTCCTTTTTCTTGGATGTGCCACCAGATTGTAGGGCTTTGTTGGTGGCCTGCAGTGCCTCGAAATTAGTGACCATACCGCTCTTAATGCCTTCCTCAATCCTTTCTCCTAGCTTGATGATATCGGAGAATTTCTGGCCCTCTATCAATATTAACCTCTCATAATACTGCGGATCCTGAGCTCGGACGAAAAATCGGTTCATTTGTTCTTCCTCTAAGGCCGGCCTGACCTTAGCAGCCTCGGATCTCCATCGAGTAGCATACTCGCGGAATGTCTCAGTGGGTTTCTTTTTCAGATTCTGGATGTAGAAGATATCTGGTGCATTTTCTGTATTGAACCTGAACCTGTCCATGAAATCGGACGCCATTCCAACCCAGCTCGTCCACTTCTTGGGATCTTGGCTAATGTACCAAGATAGTGCATCACCTTTCAAACTTCTCAAGAAGAGTTTCATGCGGATCTTCTCATCTCTTCCTACACCGACCAGTTTATCACAATATGTCATCAGATAGACTCTAGGATCCCCCGAGCCGTCAAACATTTCGAACTTAGGAGGTTTGTACCCCTCCGGGAGTTCAACGTCTGGCTGAATGCAAAGATCCTCATAATTCAGCCCTTCAATGCCTTTGCTTCCTTCAACGCCCTGGACTCGGCTAGTCAATTTCTTGAGCTCGGCTGCCAGGTTCTTGATGAGAGAGTCTTTGTCCTCGGATTCTGGTGTGTTTGTAATGGGTTGAGTGTATTGTGGCATGGTTTCCACATAGATGGGAATGTGGTGGGGATGATCACTTGATGGTTCAGGGATGAGGAGTGGAGCGTTGTTGTGACATGTGTTGCAATTTTGATGAGTAGCGGGTTGTTTCTGCGGCTTCAGGATGTCCTGTGGAGGTATGGGGTGTTGAACTATGGGAAAGTTGATGTCTAGAGTCGTGAGGGAGAATGACAGACTTGCCAAGTTCCGAACTTGGTCTAGTTCTTCTTGAAATTTCAGTAACTTTTGTTCGAGCTGAGCGGCACTTTCTTTGGATACCTGAACACCCTAAGGAACCTCTACCCTTTCAGTTGAGTCGTCCTTTCTGATGTTGTTCACGTTCTCCATTTTTGCTTTGTTCTTGCTTTTGATAGCACTTGGAGGAGGAGGAGGTGGAGGGCCCTTAGATCTTGTGGAGTAAGATGACGATGCCAGAATGCACGAACTAACCTTTTGGGGAGGGGAATAAAAAATAAAAGTAAAAACAAAAAAGGTAGCAAGTTAGTACGGATTCTGAGAAAAATATTGCAATATTAAACACATAGTACAAGAATATAAATCGTGTCCTAGATTGGGTGCCTCGGTGTGCCCGAGGTAGGCCTAGCGACAAGTTGATTTGGAGAATTTATAATGCTAAATGCCTCATTTTATTGATAAAAATAAGATGAATCCCAAAACGACACTAAAATTGCATAAAGTAAAATATCACCAATGGCCATTGGCCTTATTACATTTAAAAGCAAAAGAAAGACTCCTAACTACTTGGTCCAAGAAGGACCTTCCGCAGGTCGAATGCTCTCGTTGATCAAATCCTCCAGCTCGCGTAGGTTCACCAGTAAAAATGCCTTTGCCAGGCGTTCTCCTTCGTTTCCCTCAGCGTTCTGGCAGTCGGTGACTCTTTTTCTTACTTTTCCTTCCAATTCCAGCAGACTGTATTCCAGATATTCCAGCTTCTTACTACCTTGGCGACCCTCTCTTTCCATTCATTGATTTGGTCACTTGATGGGAGATTCCTCCACCAGGTCAGCAAGAGTGAGGGTATACTGACCACACCGAAATCGGGGACCTTGTTCTCCATTTTCTGCAAAACAAAAGGGTTAAGACCATACCCCCCCACCGGACTCGACTATTTAAACCAATAATTAGCATAAACAGCATTTAGTTCTCCAAATAAATGCACAAAATATGGTGGTGTCCGTTTGGGTCCCAGGGGAACCCAATGGACTTTGGATAAGGCTATCTTAAAGAGTCATTATGTGGACAACATAACTGACTCGACTAGGTTTGACAGTGATGCATGTACAGTTAAATAGAATAAGGTTTCTATGGGGTACTAGACCGGTACCCTTGAGCGGACAACTCAAGAGGGAAAGGCACGGAACCGTCGACTGTACCGCTGATCGACTAGTTTTACCGCAAATATGCCTTTGCCAAAGTTAGGGAGTAATAATATCGGAAGAGCGCAACAACTCATCAAGCGTTGCTATGGTATTAGTTTGGCACGAGTGGAATATGATGTTGAAGATGCAATTACAAAAATGAAACAAATTGTCACGTATTTTCACGTTCATAATGATTACAATAATTGCTCAGAAATTACAACGGTATTGAAGGAAAGCAGTAAATGAAAGCGTTAAAAAAAAGAAACAAAAAGACGAGTTAGTTTCGAATAAAGGTATTAAATAAAGCAATAAAGAAAACAATAAAGTCACATATAACATGAAGTGGTAGAAGCCTAAAGAAATCCACAGCAGAGTCGCCATGCTGTCGACGCCCCCTTTTTCTCTAAAGCGAGATCGGGTTTACGACATTTGGGAAGACAACTCTATTCCCGTTTGAAAATTGGGTTTTTGAATTGAAGAGTCACCACCTAATGATTAAGTGCATTAGGACACTAAGGGTTTCGAATTTGAAAACAAGAGTTCGGGTAAGGGCTAGAAATCATCTCGAGGGGAAGGTGTTAGGCACCCCTCAAGATCCACTAATGTGGTTCCCGGCCATGCTATGTTGTGACTTTACAAATAATCAATCAAGGCTCAAATAAGGACTTGCAATTAAACTGAAACTTGTGAAGTAAGTAGAAAGAGAGCAGAGATTTGAAAGGTCTAAACAATTCTAAAGAGAGAAAACAACATCTTAAACTGTTCATCCTGTTTTGGTAACTCAACATCTTCCTCTTGTTCATCCAGTTTGTCACCCGACAAATGAGCAACACCTATATCAGAATTATTCTCTCCATCAATATAATATCCTTGTTCATTACTTTCACTATTTTGATGTCCACTACTTTTGTCATGTTCTTTATTTGAAAATATGGAAGAATCTTGTAATTCATTGCTTTCGTTTTCAGCATTCAACAAGCCATGATGATATTTCTTTTTACTTTCTTTTTTAACATTTTCAATAAACTCTAGAACAACATCAAGCTTGTAACGACCCGACCGGTCATTTTGAGCTCTAGCGCGTCATTCAGCAGTTTGAGGCCATGATCAGTATCACTTCAGGTATTATGACTTGTATGCGTGGTCAGAATTGAATTTTTGGAAGTCCGGAGTTGATTTGGAAAGAGAATTCTCATTTCGGAAGCTTTAAGTTGGAAGAATTAACTAAGATTGGATTTCAGAGTAAACGACCTCAGAATTGGGATCTGAAGTTTCCAGCAGGTTCGTATGATGATTTCGGACTTGGGCATTGTCGACGCCCCCTTTTTCTCTAAAACGAGATCGGGTTTACGACATTTGGGAAGATAACTCTATTCCCGTTTGGGAATTGGGTTTTTGAATTGAAGAGTCGCCACCTAATGATTAAGTGCATTAGGACACTAAGGGTTTTGAATTTGAAAACAAGAGTTCGGGTAAGGGCTAGAAATCATCTCGAGGGGAAGGTGTTAGGCACCCCTCAAGATCCACTAATGTGGTTCCCGGCCATGCTATGTTGTGACTTTACAAATAATCAATCAAGGCTCAAATAAGGACTTGCAATTAAACTGAAACTTGTGAAGTAAGTAGAAAGAGAGCAGAGATTTGAAAGGTCTAAACAATTCTAAAGAGAGAAAACAAAGACAAAAAAAGGAAAAGGGATCCTAGGTTTATGATTAATATGGATCACTTCAATGCAATACCCAGCAATCACTCCTCAAAGAGGGGTCGCACGTGATATTAGTGCATCGGTCATCATCTCCATATTCTACCCTTCCCACCCCGTAAAGGTTATTTAAACGTGGGGATAGGTTACGAAAGCTTATTGCGTGCCATTACCCGTCCCATCCTATAAGTCCTACAGGGTGTTTAGGACTACTATTCCTACAGTGTAAGGACTAGGCTGAACCCTTAGGTTTAAAGGACAAAATGCTAGGTGACATGCATAACAAGTAGGACTACACATAAAGGAACATACAAAGGCAAATAAAAGGGTTCACAAATCCCTCCACGAATAAACATGTAATCAACACGTCTCAAACACACTTAAGGTCTCAAAGGTAGAGATTTTTAAAGAAAAGGAATAAGTGGCAGCAGTCGGGGTAAGTAAAAAGATGAGGGAACTGTTAAAGCCTGGTTTGAAAAGGTAAAGACTTGAAAATACAGTAGTTTAAATCAAAGCAACACGATTCTGGGCAGAAAAGGTAGCCCAGCAGTTTGAAAACTTAATAGAGCAAGAATCAGAAAACCAGTGAGAGTAGATACGTGATTTCAAAAGACTTGTTTCCAGATAGAGATGGATTAAAAGAGTGACCTCCAGAGAGTCACAACAGGAATGATAGCGGCAGAATTTAAATTAAACAAAAAGCTGATTAGTCTTAAACTGATAAGAACATGGTTAATCGATTCTTATTAGGGCTTAAAGCTTGCCTAGGCGACGTATAGGTTGCCTAATTACCCTAAAGGGGTGAACATGCATATTAATCCCAGTTTTAAAAGGACAGAGTTAACCAAACTTGTATTAACGATTTTAACCATACTGGGTGAGGCGTTCAGCTAATTGCAACTCGGACAGAATAAAACCCTAAGTGACATGGTGTCTAATGCACACAATAGTCCTAAAACATGGTCTCTAAATGCCACTGAGAATGCAGTAGTAGTTTTATGACAATTACTTGTTGGTTATTAACTGATCATGATTACGAAATGAGTATGATAACTGGCTGAAAATAAGAGCCTAAAAACAGGATTGCTAGTATATGAGATGCATCTCCTATACAGGATATCTATTGCACAAATAAGTAAGTAAAGTCCTATAAGCATGTTTTCTACCCATTACTTTAAACTAAGCATGCATAACCCCTCCCAATTTCACTATAACCCCAATCAGTTGTTTACGAGTTATTATAAACCATGATAGCTGAATTACAGTAATAAAGAAAAATAAGAAGTTATTTTATAGGGAGCCTTCAACTAGGCCCAATCTTTCAACCTCACTTCTTTCGAGTTTCACAGCCATGGTCTGGGTGCGGCAAAGCTCCTTAGGGCCCCATTGGGTCCCTGGCCAATACCGGCACCAAATATTTACCAGAAAAATGTTAAACAAGTGCGGTGCGGAATTACCAGCCTTGTGCGTCAAAGTTCAGTGGGTACTCAGAGGTACCCAAAGCAATGCTTACACGAAGGGGGTAGAACCTAATCTCTAAGAGTAGTGAGAGTGTGTGATAGAGTTTTTTAAAGAAATTGAGTTGAGAAAGGAAAACAGTTTAAAAATGATCCATATAGAATCAGTTTAAGAAAACAATAGAAGAGTGTGACAGTTTTTGTAAGAAGGTGAGACAATCTCAGACTGGAATACCACACATAGTTCAGGGAAGCAAACACAAACAGGGGACAAGGGACATGGGGACAAGTAGTTCACATGTAAGAGCACAATTGCACATACATAGACATCAGAGAAAAAGCATTTTAAAACTTAAACAGTCACAACATATTTCATCCTAAAAGGTTCAAGATTACATGCTGATAATGTACTGGGGTTAGGGGTAGGGAAGAACATGCATTAAACAAATAAGGGAAGCAGTAGGCATGCTGAATTAAAGGAAAGATAGTCACATCAATGAACTTACACAGAGGCATGCTAATCGCAATGAGAACAGCAGAACCCTAAGTAGAAGCATAAAAGAAACAAGAATCTTAACATGAACTGAAACATGTTGTTTTGGGATATTGTAAACTTAAACTAGAAACATACCAGTCAAGAGTGAGAATAGAACAGCAAGGTGCAGAGAGGTAGAGCAACAGGGCAATAGTATGCAGAACAAGAAAGAGAGCAGCAGGACAATAGTATGCAGATGCAAGAGAGCAACATTAATTACTCAATCTTGGCTTTCAGCCGACTGAGCGATCAGTAACTAGTACGAGAAGCAAAGAGAATATGTATGAGAGTAAGAGAGAACTCAAAATGATATCAGTATGCTCTGTGTCTATGTGTTTGTGTATGGCTTAGTGATATTTCGTGTGTTATGCAAAAGAGAATAGAGTATTTATAATGCTGAAAACGAGTAAGAAAAATAAGGTAAGGAGTACTAGTTTTTACATAATTATGGAAACAATAATCAATCAGCATCAATTAAAGACACAGACTCCTCTAATTAGGGAGTCAGGTTCAAACGGTACAATCATAGCTAAATAAGGAAAAGGAATCAACTCATAGACTGATTTTAACCTAATTGGAGCAGTAACTTCATGTGGCATATAATAAAGGCCAAATACAGAATGTTTTAAACAAGGAAGATATATATTGCACATAAATAAGGTAGAATTCAATCTACTTCTGAAAAATCGACCAGAGTACCACGGAT
>NW_017679758.1:1846-15754 GCF_001879085.1 Nicotiana attenuata | reverse complement strand
GCGTCGCAACCCCGATCCATATATAATATTGTTGCGGCGTGCAACCCGATCCATATATAATATTGTTGCGGCGTGCAACCCGATCCATATATATACTAGTGTTGCGGCGTGCAACCCGATCCATATATAATATCTACAAATATAACAAGAGTCCCGACAAGGGATTCAAAAGGTCTACACTATCCCGGCAAGGGAAAAAGAAACAGCTATAACCAAACTTGTCACAACACCTATCTACCTCAGTCATACCCAAAACTTGTTACAACACCTAACTACCTCGGCTATACCCAAACTTGTTACAACACCTAATTACCTCCGCTATACCGCAAACTTGTTACAACACCTAATTACCTCCGCTATACCCCAAACTTGTCCCAACACCTAATTACCTCAGCTATAACCATAATCCTTACCTAACACAAAGAATCATCAACCTAAGTTTCCGTAATATCAATTAAGAACACAACACAAGGGAACCACAACTCACAATAGCCCGGCAAGGGGGCAACATAATGATCTCTTCTCTTTCTCACTTTTACTTCACAATTCACTTCGTCACTCGAGCCACTGCTCTAGAGGTTCAATTATCACATATACTTTCACAATTCGTTATACAACTGGAGCCAACGCTCCTCAACGTTCATAAGTCACAATTCTTTTCGCAACTTTACACAACAAATAGAAATTTTCACCTGTGATGACCCAAAAAGTCATCACTTGTTTTAGAAACAAATTTAGTGTTCCGAGGCCTAGAAACCTCCTTTTTTTTTCTCACCTCGATTTGCATGTGCGGTCCGTATAATTTTTCAGAACGTTTTTATGTGAAAAAAAATGGATTAAAATTTAAAATAGCTCCATTATGTCATTTATGACTTGTGTGCCAAATTTGAATCATTCCGCATCCATTTGATATGTTTCGGCGCAAGTTTTGTAAATTGAAAAGTTTGAAACTCATAAGTCCGAATTGAGGTNATATATATATCTTATGTATAATATCCTAATAGTATCTTTATATTTTAGCATTTTTCATTTGAATTTAAAGTTTTTTTTATTTTAAAATATTTTTAAAACTTCAACTTCAAACTATTCCCCAATTTGAATGGATATATTTTTATTATAGATAATTTTATTTTTTCTTTTGTTTTTTTTTTCAATTTAAAATATTTATAAAACTACAACTTGAAACTACTCTCCAATTTGAATGGGTAATTTTTTTTTTCTTTTTTTTAGTTATAGCTAATTATAAGATATCTTTATTTATTAGTTCAAATAAAGTAACCAATTAAGTCAAACGTTCTTTAGTTATAAAGGAAGTAACCAAAACTACTCCTAAACTTGAATATGTAGTTTTTTTTTGTTTTTTTTTAAATTTTCGTTTTTTACGGTAGATAATTCAATTGTTTTTATTTTTTATTTTAAAATAATTTTAAAACTCCAACTTGAAACTATTCCCCAGTTTGAATGCCACCTGAAAAATATTTTGCCTTAACAATGCCACTTGACTTTTTGTATTTTTCATTTGAATTGAAAGTCTTTTTAATTTAATTATTTTCGTTATTTTATTTTAAATACTCCAACTTGAAACTACTCTCCAATTTGATTGGGTGTTCTTTTATTCATAAATTTTTGTTTTTTTTATTATAGCTAATTTTACTCTTTCTTTCTTTTTTAAATATTATTAAAACTCCGACTTGAAACTACTCCCCAATTTGAAGGAGTAATTTTTCTTTTATTATAGCTAATTATAAGATATTTATATTTATTAATCCAAATAGAGTAATCAATTAATTCAAAAGATTTTTTAGTTAGAAAGGTAGTTTATTTTATCTTAAAACTCCAACTTAAAACTACTCTTAAATTTGAATTGGCAATTTTTTACTTTTTTAAATTTTGTTTTTATCTAAAATTATTTTAAAACACTAATTGTGTTGGAGCTTTGTCCTAAAAATCTATACTTGGAGTCTTATGGTTATACCACTTAGCATCATATATGTCACGACCCGAATTTTTCACCATCGGGGGTCGTGATGGCGCCTACTCGTAGAAGCTAGGCAAGCCACACATCTAGAATCCATAAATATTTTTGTTTAAAATCCATTTCTACCAATTTAATTAACAGGAATTAAATAATAAAACAACAGCGGAATTTGTAATTTAGCGGAAGACTTAAACGATATAAACCAAATAATAAGGAAAGATCCACATGTGCCTCTACCCAGAACTGGTGCCACAATATTCACGGACTACTAAGATTTACTACATACAACCATTTGAAAGAAAGTAACACTGTCTGTCTCGAATATAAGAGATAACAGATCATAAATAAAAATAGAGGAGACGCCGGGCCTGCGGACGCCTGCAAGGCTACCTCGATGTCTCAGTGAACTGAAGGCTGGCTCCCGAGCTACTACGGAGTCCGGCACCTGGATCTGTGCAAAAGAGCACAGAGTGTAGTATCAGCACAACCGACCCCATGTGCTGGTAATGCCCAACCTAACCTCGGCGAAGTAGTGACGAGGCTAGGACCAGACTATCAAATAAACTTGTGCAGTTATATAAAATACCGCGAAAAGTAAAGCAGGTATAAGCAAGTAAGGATGGGAGGGGGAAAACATGCTTCGGGGATAACAGGTAAAAACAGAATATCACGAGAATAATAAAGAACATCAATAATTTAACTCTAACACGGATAAGGGAAATAAAAGCAGGTTTCACTGTCCGTACATATCTCGTTGCAGGCGTGCAACCCGATCCCATTTCATGTATCTCGTGGCAGGCGTGTCACCCGCTTCCATTTCATTATACCTCGTGGTAGGCGTACCACCCTCCTATTTCATTATATCTCGTGGTAGGCGTACCACCCGCTCCCATTTCATATATCTCATGGTAGGCGTACCACCCGCTCCCATTTCATTATATTGTTGCGCGTGCAACCCGATCCATATATAAATTGTTGCGGCGTGCAACCCGATCCATATATAATATTGTTGCGGCGTGCAACCCGATCCATATATAATATTGTTGCGGCGTGCAACCCGATCCATATATATACTAGTGTTGCGGCGTGCAACCCGGATCCATATATAATATCTACAAATATAACAAGAGTCCCGACAAGGGATTCAAAAGGTCTACACTATCCCGGCAAGGGAAAANGGAGGCCTTAGATAAGGTCAAGATCAGTTCAGGAGAGGCTTCGTTCAGCTCAGTCTAGGCAGAAGAGTTATGCAGACCGTAAGGTTCGAGATGTAGCTTTCATGGTTAGTGAGCGGGTATTGCTCCGAGTGTCGCCTATGAAGGGCGTGATGAGATTTGGGAAGAAGGGAAAGCTTAGCCCTAGGTACATCAGCCCGTTTGAGATTCTTGACCGAGTGGGTGAGATGGCTTATAGACTTGCGTTGCCACCTAGCTTATCAGTCGTGCACCCAGTTTTCCATGTATCTATGCTTCGTAGGTATCACGGCGATCCTACCCATGTGTTAGACTTCAGTACTGTCCAGTTGGACAAGGACTTATCATATGAGGAGGAGCCGGTAGCTATTCTAGACCGGCAGGTCCGTCAGCTGAGATCAAAGAGTTTTCCTTCTGTTCGTGTTCAGTGGAGAGGTCAGCCTGCTGAGGCATCGACCTGGGAGTCCGAGTCCGATATGCGGAGCCGTTATCCCCATCTTTTCCCCGACTCAGGTACTTCCTTCTTATGTCCGTTCGAGGACGAACGGTTATTTTATAGGTGGAGGATGTGATGACCCAAAAAGTCATCACTTGTTTTAGAAACAAATTCAATGTTCCGGGGCCTAGAAACCTCCTTTTTTTTTTCTCACCTCGATTTGCATGTGTAGTCCGTATAATTTTTCAGAACGTTTTTATGTGAAAAAAATGGATTAAAATTAGAAATAGCTCCATTATGTCATTTATGACTTGTGTGCCAAATTTGAATCATTCCGGATCCATTTGATATGTTTCGGCGCAAGTTTTGTAAATTGAAAAGTTTGAAACTCATAAGTCCGAATCGAAGTGTGAATTGACGTTTCAACATTTCTTGGAATGATTTGAAACCCTAGGTAAGTCCATATGATGTTTTAAGACTTGTTGATATATTTGGTTGAAATCCCGAGGGCCTCGAGTGGATTTTGGATGGTTGATGGAGTTTAACTTGGGCATTTCAAGAATGTTTCGATGTCGTTTCTTCAAGAATAAGTAGTATCATATTAAGCAAATGAACTCCAAATTCAGTTTTGATTGAAGCATTAGATCCGTATCGAAATTTCGCAGCCATAGCAAAAAGAATCGTCCAATTCGGACATCGTATGAGAGAGTTATGCCCATTTTTGTGTCGGGAAAAAATAACTTCCCATCGCCAGCGCCCAGGATAGCGCGGGGCGCCATCCATGGCGCCGGGATTATTTTTGGGTACTGGAACCAGCGCACAGGCAGCGCCCGGCGCCACCTGTGGCGCCCGAATCGTAAAATGCTATAAAACGGGGGTTTTGGCCATTTTTGACAAAAATAGAGTTGGGGGAGCTCGGTTTGGGCGATTTTCATAGGGGTTTTCACAAATTTAAATGAGATTTGAAGCCTTCGAACACGAATTTTCAAGGCGAAGGTTTATTGGAATCTTGAATTTGGTTGCAAAGCGAGGTTGATTTGGTAGTCCTGTCTAGCCTCGTCACTACTTCGCCGGGGTTAGGCCAGGCACTTACCAGCACATGGGGTCGGTTGTGCTGATGCTACACTTCTGTGCTCTTTTGCACAGATCACGGTACCGGAGCAGCTTTTGGACCACAGCAGTAGGATATCGATCGGGAGCTGACTTCAGTCCAGGGACTTACGAGGTAGCCTAGCTGGCGTTCGCAGGCCGGAGTCCCTTACTATGTTTCAATTTGTTTCCATTGTACCGAGACAGACATTTATGTATTTCTATTCAGACTTGTTTATAACACTCTTTAGTAGTTCGTGAGATAGCGACTCCAGTCTTGGGTAGTGAAATATTAGACTTCCGCATTTTGGGTTTTCAGTTATCTATGTTTTGAAAGACTTCCGCATTTATTTAAAGACTCGTTATTTTATTATTGTTATGTTGCTATCCGAAAATGTTTAAATGTTTGGCTTGCCTAGCTCCAACAGTAGGCGTCATCACGACTCCCGATGGTGGGAAATCCGGGTCGTGACATCACCAAGGCATGAATAATACAACGAAATCATGGAAATCACAATATAAGACTCACGGTCATGCTCGACACCGATGTATAGATACTCGTCACCATGCCTATACATCGTACTCAACAAGAAACAATTAGCAAATAGGACGCAACTCCTAATCCCTCAAGTTAAGGTTAGACCAAACACTTACCTCAAACTTCCACGGCCAAATCAATCCTCAACAACCGCTTTCCCTCTCGAATTCAGCTCCAAAGCAATCAAATCTATACAATAATGACGTCATAACATCAATACATGCTAAACAAATCAAGCCCAATGCCTAATTATAGATTTCCAAGCTTTCTTCCCAAAATTCCAAAAATCAACCCCGGGCCCGCTTGGTCAAAACACGAGGTTCGGACCAAAATCAAATCCCCCATTCACCCACGAGCCCGAATATATAATTTTTTTTCAAATTCGACCCCAAAACGAGGTCTAAATAAAAAAAAAATCAAAAAGCCCTAACCCTATCCATTTCTCTAATTTCTACCCTTAATTACATGTTTTAGGCTTAGGAATTCATTAGATATTGATGAAAAATGAAGGAAACAAGTTAAGGATTACTAACCCACGAAGTTTTGGTGAAAGAAAACTTCAATGGACGCCTAAGGACCTTGGAGAAGAAGGAGCTCGTGAAAACTTGTGAAAAATCCCGTCACTGTTCTGTTTTGGAATTAAAAATATAACTGGGCGAAATTGCCCTTCGCGTTCGCGACAGGCTGGTCGCGTTCGCGAAGGGTAGCACTTACATGTTATCGNGTTCGCGAAGGGTAGCACTTACATGTTATCGCGATCGCGGAAAGGTTATCGCGAACGCGTAGAATAAAAATGCGGGGGTTCAGAAGTTGCTCTATGCGAACGCGTGGGACTTCATGCGAACGCGATGGAGGAGTCCTGGACACTACGTGAACGCAGGGTTACTAGCGCGAACGCGAAGGAGAAAGAAGGCTGAGCCCCCCAGGGTCAATTGACCCTACGCGAACGCGAAACCAATGCTGCGAACGTGATGAAAGGAAAATGGGAAGCTCCGCGAACGCGGAAGATGCGTAGCGAACGCGAAGACGAAATGGACCTGCAACTGCTGAAGCCAAAATCTGCAATTTTTCCTAAGTTTGAAACCACCCCGGAACACTTTCGAAACACTCCCGAGCCCTCGGGGCTCCTAACCAAACACTTGCACTAACTCAACAACATCCTACGAGCTTAACCGTGCGATCAAATCGCCAAAATAACATCATATACAACGAATTAAGCCTCAAAATCCATGATTTCTTCCAAATTTCATAAAACATTAATTTTTTTCCATTTTAAGTCTGAAACACGTCAAACGACGTCTGTTTTCAACCAAACTTTACAGAAAGTGCTTAAATCATACATAAGACTTGTACCGGGCGCCGGAACCAAAATACGGGCCCGATACCGTAGTCTTCTAATCAAATTTCATTTCCAATTTCCTTAATTAATTCCAGAAAATAATTTCACACAAAAATTCATTTCTCGGGCTTGGACCTCGGAATTCGATTCCGGGCATACTCCCAAGTCCCATATTTTCCTACGGACCCTCCGGGACCGTCAAATCACGGTTCTGGGTCCGTTTACCCAAAATATTGACCGAAGTCAAATTTATTCATTTTAATATCAAAACTTAGCATTTTTCACAAAATTTTATATTTAGACTTCCCGGCTACGCACCCGGACTGTGCACGCAAATCGAGGTGACCCTAAATGAGGTTTTCAAGGCCTCGGAAGCACAAAATGAATAAGAAAACAAGTGATGACCCTTTTGGGTCATCACATTCTCCACCTATAAAACAACCGTTCGTCTTCGAACGGACAAAAGAAAGAAGTACCTGAGTCGGGAAAAAAAAAAGAGGATAACGGCATCCACATATCAGACTCGGACTCCCAGGTCATTGCCTCAGGAGGCTGACCTCTCCACTGAACACGAACAGAAGGAAAACTCTTGGATCTCAACTGACGAACCTGCTGGTCTAGAATGGCTACCGGCTCCTTCTCATAAGATAAGTCCTTGTCCAACTGGACAGTGCTGAAATCTAACACGTGGGGCTGGATCGCCGTGCTACCTCCGAAGCATGGACACATGAAAAACTGGATGCACGGCTGATAAGCTCGGCGGCAATGCAAGTCTATAAGCCACCTCTCCCACTCGATCAAGAATCTCAAACGGGCCAATGAACCTAGGGCTAAGCTTGCCCTTCTTCCCAAATCTCATCACGCCTATCATAAGCGACACTCGGAGCAATACCCGCTCACCAACCATAAAAGCCACATCTCGAACCTTGCGGTCTTCGTAACTCTTTTGCCTAGACTGAGCTGAACGAAGCCTATCCTGAACGATCTTGACCTTGTCCCAGGCCTCCTGAAACCAAATCTGTACCCAACAACCGAGCCTCTCCCGGCTCAAACCATCCAACCGGAGACCGACACCGCCTACCATATAAAGCCTCATAAGGAGCCATCTGGATGCTCGACTGGTAGCTATTGTTGTAGGAAAACTCCGCTAAAGGCAAGAACTGATCCCACGAACCTCCAAAGTCAATAACACAAGCTCGAAGCATATCCTCTAGAATCTGAATAGCCCGCTCGGACTGACCGTCCGTCTGGGAATGAAATGATGTGCTCAACTCGACCTGTGTGCCCAACTCTCGCCGAACTGCTCTCCAGAAGTGCGAGGTAAACTGCGTACCCCGGTCCGAAACGATAGATACGGGCACTCCATGAAGGCGAAAAATCTCCCGAATGTAGATCTCAGCCAACCTCTCAGAAGAATAGGAGACTGCCACGGGAATGAAATGTGCTGACTTGGTCAGCCTAACAACAATAACCCATATCGCATCGAACTTCTTCCGAGTCAGCGGAAGTCCAGTAACAAAGTCCATAGTAATCTGCTCCCACTTCCACTCGGGAAGCTCAATCCGCTGAAATACACCACCAGGCCTCTAATGCTCGTACTTAGCCTGCTGACAATTCAAACACCGTGCCACATATGCCACAATATCCTTCTTCATTCTACGCCACCAATAATGCTGCCGCAAATCCTGATACATCTTCGCGGCGCCCGGATGAATAGAATACCGGGAACTATGGGCCTCCTCCAAAATCAACTCTCGGAGCCCATCCACATTAGGCACACATACTCGACCCTGCAATCTCAAAGCCCCATCATCATCTAAGGTAACATGCCTGGCACCTCCGCACTGCACCGTGTCTCTAAGGACACACAAATGGGGATCATCATACTGCCGATCACGGATACGCTCCAATGACAAAGATCGGGCGATCGTGCAAGCTAACACACGAGTAGGCTCAGAAACATCCCGTCTCACGAACTGATTGGCTAACGCCTGAACATCCAAAGCAAGCGGCCTCTCACCGACCGGAATATAAGCAAGACTGCCCATACTGGCTGACTTCCTACTCAATGCATCGGCCACCACATTGGCCTTCCCCGGGTGATATAAAATGGTGACATCATAATCTTTCAACAACTCCAACCACCTCCTCTGCCTCAAATTCAACTCCTTTTGCTTGAACAAGTACTGAAGACTCTTGTGATGAGTGTACACCTCACACGCCACGCCATACAGATAATGCCTCCAAATCTTCAATGCGTGAACTATGGCTGCCAACTCCAAATCATGCACTGGATAGTTCTTCTCATGAATCTTCAACTGCCTCGAAGCATAGGCAATGACCTTGCCATCCTGCATCAACACTGCACCAAGCCCAATACAGGAAGCATCACAATAGATTGTATAAGGCCCTGAACCTGTGGGCAAAAGAAATACCGGTGCCGTAGTAAGAGCTGCCTTGAGCTTCTGAAAGCTCGTCTCACACTCATCCGACCATCTGAACTGGGCACCCTTCTGGATCAACCTGGTCATCGGGGCTGCAATAGATGAGAACCCCTCCACGAACCGACGATAGTAGCCTGCCAATCCCAAGAAACTCCGAATCTCTGTAGCTAATGCTGGTCTAGGCCAGTTCTTGACTGCCTCAATCTTTTTCGGGTCAACCTGAATACCCTCTGCTGATATGATATGACCCAGGAATGCAACTGAACTAAACCAAAACTCACACTTCGAAAATTTTGCATATAGCTGACTATCCTCCAGAGTCTGAAGAACCACTCTGAGATGCTGCTCGTGCTCCTCCTGGCTGCGGGAGTATATCAAACTATCATCAATGAAGACTATCACAAATGAGTCCAAATAAGGCCTGAACACTCGGTTCATCAAGTCCATAAAAGCTGCTGGGGCATTTGTCAACCCAAATGACATGACCAAGAACTCGTAATGCCCGTACCGAGTGAGAAAAGCTGTCTTAGGGACATCGGATGCCCTAATCCTCAACTGATGGAAGCCAGATCTCTAGTCTATCTTTGAAAATACCTTGGCACCCTGAAGCTGATCGAACAAATCATCAATCCTCGGCAGTGGATTACTTATTCTTGATTGTAACCTTGTTAAATTGCCGGTAATCAATGCACATTCTCATCGAACCATCCTTTTTCTTTACAAACAACACCGGCGCGCCCCAAGGCGAACGCTGGGTCTAATGAAACCCTTCTCCAGCAAGTCCTGCAACTGCTCTTTCAACTCTTTCAACTCTGGCGGGGCCATGCGATATGGCGGAATAGAAATGGGCTGAGTGTCCGGAGCCAGATCAATGCAGAAATCAATATCCCTGTCGGGTGGCATCCCCGGCAGGTTTGAAGGGAAGACCTCAGGAAACTAACGAACCACGGGTACCGAATCAATAGAGGGAACCTCGGCGCTGGAATCACGAACATAAGCCAAATAGGCCAAACACCCCTTCTCGACAATACGCCGAGCCTTCACATACGGAATAACACTGCGGGTAGAATGACCAGGAGTCCCTCTCCACTCTAAACGCGGCATGCCCGGTAAAGCTAAGGTCACATTCTTGGCATGACAGTCCAAGATAGCATGGTAAGGTGATAACCAGTCCGTCCCCAATATAGCATCGAAAATAACCATGTCCAGAAGAAGCAAATCTACACGAGTCTCAAAACCTCCAATAACCACTATACATGAACAATGGATGCGATCCACCACAATAGAATCACCCACCGGTGTAGACACATAAACAGGAATGCTCAGTGAATCACTAGGCATGACCAGACACAGTGTAGAATAGGATCAAATAACACTGAAGCATCTCTATCACAAACCAGAACCATACCTGCACCTCCACCTCTAATACCTTTAAACCTCTAGCATCTCTACCTCCACCTCTAATACCTCTACCTCCACCTCCAGCTAACTGAGCGGGCTGGACGAGTCCCTCAATGAACCTCCTCACTCTTTCTCTCACAGTGGGAAGTATGACAAGAGCATGATGAGCCAAGCCGATGAATCTGATCTCGTACTGAGTAACAGCCATAGAACCCTGCTGGAGACGCTCAAACTGCCCCTGATAGGCCTCTCTCTGAATGATGGGGAGAATCTTCTCCAGAAATAGCTGCGTGAACTGTCCCCAAGTCGAAGTTGATGACCTAGCTGGTACAGCCAATCAATAATCTTTACAACAGGTCTTGGTGGATCCAGACAAGCGAAAAGTAGCAAGATAGACCCCATTGGTCTCCATGATCCCCATGTTCCTGAGAACCTCATAACCGCTGTCTAGAAAATCTTGGGGATCCTCAGAAGATGCACCGCTGATGGTAGTAGTGAAGAGCTTGGTGAAACTTATCCAACCTCTACAAAACCTCCGAAGACGTAGCTGATCTATCACTGGTCTGAGCTGCTGCTCAGCTGAAGAAGCGGTACATGACCTCGCCATTCGCGAAGGGACAAGAGTAGAGGTTTCAATTTAGCATTTGAGAAACAAGACCGCACGACAGGAAAGAACAAATGTGAAACTTTTCCTAACTTTGTAGCCTCTGGGGATAAATACAGACGTCTCTGTACCGATCCCTCAGACTCTACCGAGCTTGTCCGTGAATTGTGATACCTATGTAACCTAGAGCTCTGATACCAACTTGTCACGACCCGAATTTCCCACCATCGGGGGTCGTGATGGCGCCTACTCGTAGAAGCTAGGCAAGCCACACATCTAGAATCCATAAATGCTTTTGTTTAAAATCCATTTCTACCAATTTAATTAACAGGAATTAAATAATTAAACAACAGTAAAATTTGTAATTTAGCGGAAGACTTAAACGATATAAACCAAATAATAAGGAAAGATCCACATGTGCCTCTACCCAAAACTGGTGCCACAACATTCACGGACTACTAAGATTTACTACATACAATCGTTTGAAAGAAAGTAACACTGTCTGTCTCGAATATAAGAGATAACAGATCATAAAGAAAAATAGAGGAGACGTCGGGCCTGCGGACGCCTGCAAGGCTACCTCGGTGTCTCAATGAACTGAAGGCTGGCTCCCGAGTTACTACGGCTGTCCGGCACCTGGATCTGTGCAAAAGAGCACAGAGTGTAGGATCAGCACAACCGACCCCATGTGCTGGTAATGCCCAACCTAACCTCGGCGAAGTAGTAACGAGGCTAGGACCAGACTATCAAATAAACCTGTGCAGTTATATAAAATACCGCGAAAAGTAAAGCAGGTATAAGCAAGTAAGGATGGAAGGGGGAAAACATGCTTTGGAGATAACAGGTAAAAACAGAATATCACGAGAATAATAAAGAACATTAATAATTTAACTCTAACACGGATAAGGGAAATAAAAGCAGGTTTCACTGTCCGTACATATCTCGTTGCAGGCGTGCAACCCGATCCCATTTCATGTATCTCGTGGCAGGCGTGCCACCCGCTCCCATTTCATTAGACCTCATGGTAGGCGTACCACCCGCTTCTATTTCATTATATCTCGTGGTAGGCGTACCACCCGATCCATATATAAATTGTTGCGGCGTGCAACTCGATCCATATATAATATTGTTGCGGCGTGCAACCCGATCCATATATAATATTGTTGCGGCGTGCAACCCGATCCATATATATACTAGTGTTGCGGCGTGTAACGCGATCCATATATAATATCTACAAATATAACAAGAGTCCCGACAAGGGATCAAAAGGTCTACACTATCCCGGCAAGGGAAAAAGAAACAGCTATAACCAAACTTGTCACAACACCTATCTACCTCAGTCATACCCAAAACTTGTTACAACACCTAACTACCTCGGCTATACCCAAACTTGTTACAACACCTAATTACCTCCGCTATACCCCAAACTTGTTACAACACCTAATTACCTCCGCCATACCCCAAACTTGTCCCAACACCTAATTACCTCATCTATAACCATAATCCTTACCTAGCACAAAGAATCATCAACCTAAGTTTCCGTAATATCAATTAAGAACACAACACAAGGGAGCCACAACTCACAAATAGCCCGGCAAGGGGGCAACATAATGATCTCTTCTCTTTCTCACTTTTACTTCACAATTCACTTCGTCACTCGAGCCACTGCTCTAGAGGTTCAATTATCACATATACTTTCACAATTCGTTATACAACTGGAGCCAACGCTCCTCAACGTTCATAAGTCACAATTCTTTTCGCAACTTTACACAACAAATAGAAATTTTCACCAAGGCATGAATAATACAACGAAATCATGGAAATCACAATATAAGACTCACGGTCATGCTCGACACCGACGTATAAATACTCGTCACCATGCCTATACATCGTACTCAACAAGAAACAATTAGCAAATAGGACGCAACTCCTAATCCCTCAAGCTAAGGTTAGACCAAACACTTACCTCAAACTTCCACGGCCAAATCAATCCTCAACAACCGCTTTCCCTCTCGAATTCGGCTCCAAATCAATCAAATCTATACAATAATGACGTCATAACATCAATACATGCTAAACAAATCAAGCCCAATGCCTAATTATAGATTTCCAAGCTTTCTTCCCAAAATCCTAAAAATCGACCCCGGGCCCGCTTGGTCAAAACACGAGGTTCGGACCAAAATCAAATCCCCCATTCACCCATGAGCCCGAATATATAATTTGTTTTCAAATTCGACCCCAAAACGAGGTCTAAATCAAGAAAAAATCAAAAAGCCCTAACCCTATCCATTTCTCTAATTTCTACCCTTAATTACATGTTTTAGGCTTAGGAATTCATTAGATATTGATGAAAAATGAAGGAAACAAGTTAAGGATTACTAACCCACGAAGTTTTGGTGAAAGAAAACTTCAATGGACGCCTAAGGACCTTGGAGAAGAAGGAGCTCGTGAAAACTTGTGAAAAATCCCGTCACTGTTCTGTTTTGGAATTAAAAATATAACTGGGCGAAATTGTCCTTCGCGTTCGCGACTGGCTGGTCGCGTTCGCGAAGGTTAGCACTTACATGTTATCGCGATCGCGGAAAGGTTATCGCGAACCGTAGAATAGAAATGCGGGGGTTCAGAAGTTGCTCTATGCGAACGCGTGGGACTTCATGCGAACGCGATGGAGGAGTCCTGGACACTACGCGAACGCGGGGTTACTAGCGCGAACGCGAAGGAGAAAGAAGGCTGAGCCCCCAGGGTCAATTGACCCTACGCGACCGCGAAGCCAATGCTGCGAATGCGATGCATGGAAAATGGGAAGCTCCGCAAACGCGGAAGATGCGTCGCGAACGCGAAGAAGAAATGGACCTGCAACTGGTGAAGCCAAAATCTGCAATTTTT
>NW_017679758.1:0-947 GCF_001879085.1 Nicotiana attenuata | reverse complement strand
CGATGCGCGGATCGATTCAAAGGAAAAAAAGAACGGAGAGAGATAGTAGAAACATATGTATATATATATATATATATTGCAGATTAAATTTAACTATCGAATTCAAAAGAATTAAAATAAAAAATGAATAGATGAATTTTATTGGGGCCAATATTGGAACCCAAGTATGATTCAAGATCAAATGACAGTACTATTCTAAGAAAATTTTCAAGTAGCTGTGAAGCTAGCTTAGATACACCGTACAAACCTTTGCAATTGTTGTGACAATGTAAGAGGTAAAAAACGGATGCTCGATTACTGTTAGGATAGATATTATAGGCTAGTTTTTAATCCTTGAAAGTTATAAAATTAAGTTTTTCATCATGGTAAGATTTTCATTGTCCTGGATTCCAAGAGAAAAAAATTTGAAATATATTTAAGAAATGGTTATTCCTTGTCAATTTAAAAAAGAAAATATTTCATCTTTGATATTTACAATAATGTTGAGGTAAGTTTTCTTACAATCTCTGTAGGCCACTGCCAATGCAGTTCCTCTTAATGAACGGAGAGTTGTTGTAAAATTTAGCTCTTTCAAGATAGCTGGTCTTGTAGGTGAAACCTTAATTTTGGCTTGGAAATGTAAGTAGCCTGCATTTTATTATTTTCCTACGGCATATGACTGCGACATTAATATATTTTCATTTCTACTTATATACCTATCTCTCTGTTACTGCTTGCTTCATGGTGAATTAGGTAGAAACACTAAATCAAACATATAAAGCTTAACTTGTTAACTTTTCAAATAATAATCAGCTGGTTGTAAGTGAAGAATAAAGAACTAAATTTTAGTAAAAGGGTCTGAATATATCTCTCCTCTGCCCCAGTGTTGCTCCCACTGCCACATCACTGGCATTGCACATGATCTCAAAGGGTTCGCTCCAGTCAGGAGTCACCATTATGGGGAGCAC
>NW_017679757.1:11081-15754 GCF_001879085.1 Nicotiana attenuata | reverse complement strand
GCCAAACATGCCCTCTGATTCTTCAGTTGTCCCGCGACCATCTTCTACCGCGATTCTGCCGCAGTTGCAGTTTCAATCTCGTTTTTGACCCTGTTCCGTTTGGAATTTGAAAAAACGTAAAACATGAAAGTTGTAGCCCTTTGAGTTAGCTTTCCAACTATATATTGTGGAGCCCAAATGGAGTTCTGAGCAAAACGTTATGTCTATTTTACTAGACAGTGCGCAATATACCTCCTCAAGTCTTCGTTCGTACTAATTATCAAATTTGACCCCCGAACACGATCCCGGCTTAATTCCTTGAGCTTTTACTCAGACTTCAAAGCTTCAAATCACTTAAATTCATTCCATAACATCTATATAGCTCGGAATCACACCTACAAGGCATAAAACACACAATTAGTGCAAAACACTAGCGATTAAAGCGCAAACTCAATTAAAGTGCAGTAAATTCGAGTGTAATAAGCGACTAAAATATGCAATTATAGCCTATCATCAACACCCCACACTTAAACCATTGTTCGTCCTCGAGCAATCAAACTACACTTTTTTTATAGACACGACCTTTTTAAACAATTCTCCTAACTCATCACACCAAGAGTATTTAAAATAGACTAAGCACAAAAGCGTAACATCTTCACCTCAAGATTTGACTCAAAAGTACCACACATTATTCACAACTCACCCACTTACTCTAATATAGAGGTGACTGACATTACCTTTCCTTCATGAATCAAGTGCCCTCACACAACAAAAGAGAGTAGTTCCACACAATAAAATTTAAGAACACTTAGGAACTCAAGATAGAAAGAATTCACTCACTCTCAGAAATAACATTCATATGCCACAAAAGATGCACCATAAGCTTGCCCGTAGTGTACTACTCCAATAATCGAGCTCATTCAATCTTGGATCAATTAGGACTTTATTTGGTTGTATTGTCGGCTACGGGACGGGTAGGATACATTTAGATATAAGTGACTACACCTCCCTAAGCACTTTAATACATACATTTTAACATTTAAACCCATACTTATGTCAAACCAAAACTCCACCTTCACATCAATTTATATTATCTTATTCTTCTTTAAGCACACTTACCTCAAGAGCCACCACTTATCAAGGATTTTTTTTTCACAACAATCCAACTATATATTTTTTCAATTCAAGTGGCTCTTCCTTTTTCAAAACAGTGCACCTTTCTCCTTATTCAATTAGTTCCACTCAAAAGCCAAACCAATCACCCCACACTTTAACTTTTATAAAGTTCATAACAATTCAAGCGCTCATGAGAGGTGAAAAGGTTCAAATAGATGGTTAATTCAAACAAATGGGTAAGGCTTGTAATGTGGTTGCTAAAGAAAAAGGATTATAGGCTCAAAGAGGTTAACTACGATACATAACAATTAGGTGGGTAAAATATACATATCTGGCTCAACAAGAAAACGCCTATATCACTTCCAAGACTGAATAAAACTACTATTTCACTTTGCAAACACACGGGGCAAGTTCTAGGCATCAAATGCAATGCACAGAATAACACCAAACCTCACACACACATGGCACATAACTCACTCAGGATTGGATCCATCAAGACACTCTAGTCAGAGCAGTTAAGCAAATTTAAGATCATACAATTTAAGGTACTTATACAAGAGTCAAAAACTGAGCCTAAGCGTCACAGCCAAAGTACTCACTATTCTCAAGGCATAACAAAGTCAAGAGATATTGCTTCATTTCAAAACAAAACACAATGGCTCCTATTCCTAAAAAAAAACTAACTACACCCGGTTCAAATAAAACCCTTGGAAAAGAACCGCGGCACAAAGAAAAACCAAGGGGGAATTGTTACACTACCTAACAAAAGAAAATCCTTTTTTTTTTAGACTTAAATCCCTCAAGAAAATTGTCTAATAGATCCATCGTCGGGAAAAGTCCAATCTTTTTATAAAAAAAAATTATTAAACTAACACAACTAAAATAGCATAGAAAGTCACCCAGACGATCTCCTCACCCCACACTTAAAATTTTGCATTGTCCCCAATGCACACCATAACTAATAAAAAGGGTAAAAGAGACTCCCTGGTAGGCCAAAGGCCGAAGCACTACAGCTCATGGGGTACTCAGACTTCTCCCCAGCTTGGTCCTTCGTGCGGGTACCTCACACTTAGTTCCAACCATTTGATTTGCTGATGCATCCTTCCAATACCTTTGCTTTCCATGCTCCTAGAAAATAAAAAAATTGACACTACAAAAATAATACAATTAAAAAAATATAAAAAATAAAATAAAAGAAAGCAATAAAGCTGGGTTGCCTCCCAACAAGCGCTTGATTTAACGTCGCGGCACGACGTGAATCACTTTCTGCCTCCACTTTGAACTTATGAATCGGACCCCAAGTTTTGATTCTGCTCTATGATCATGCTCCTGGGGTGGTGGAACGAATCTGGCTGGCCCAATAAAATAATGTAGTATTCTGCACTTCTTGGCCTTTAGATGAGGTGTGTAATCCCGACTTTCTGGCAAGAAGAATTCCAGAATGTAAGCACTTTGTTCCTCATTCCTCGACTCCTCAAATGGCTTGGACGACTCTATTTCAATATCATCATCTAAACACAATGTGGAAGAATGCTTGGAGTGAGGACCAATGCGCTCAACTACATGAACATTGGGACTATCTACATTCTCAACACTAATGACAATAGAGTCAACTAAATATGTATCCTCAATATCCTTGGTTGACTCTAGTATCTCTTCTACAACATCGACATCCTCAAAATCTAGTGTGATTGATTGTTGGTGTTCTACTCTAGCCTCCTCCTCTAGCTCATCAATTTCTGTATCTAATTCACGCTCTTCTTGGATACTATTCACAATATTGGCTTGTTGAGCATTAAAAACTTCAACCAGTTGACTCATGTGAACTTTCAAGTTGTGAATAGTTTCCTCTTGCCTTTTTATCCGCAGTAGTAATTTACTCTGTTGTTCCAAAATGCACTTTAACATATCTTCGAGCTTCTTTAGGTCAGCTTCCCTAGGTGCTTTGTTCCTATTAACTTCACCAGAAAAAGAAGAACCATCAAAGTAAGGGGTTGGGGGAAGGTAAGAAATATAAGCACAACCGTGAAAGTGACCATCTTGACCACCACACATATCACACACATTCCACACATAAGATTGAGTTGGTGCACAAAACTCGCTCTCAAGAACGTTTTGAAAATTTTGCCACGGGTGGTTTCCTTTACAATATGTATGGAGATCAATAGTAGAATTATCTACACCTAAATTCCCATAATTCCAAGATGTCATGTTTCTCAAATCGACAGTTATAAAAAAAATACCAAGAAAAAATAAAATAAAATAAAAGTTCAAACTTGAAACCTAGCAATATGTACACCTACAACTACACCGTTAGTTCCCCGGCAACGGCGCCAAAATTTGATCACGCCCAACTATGCCTTATAAAAAGGACTCTGCGGACGTTGCAAATATAACCCGAGTATTACGCCCAGGGTCGAATCCACAGAGAGTTAACCTATCAACTGCTATCTTCAGACCCACTAAGTCTTCAGAACCAGCTTCCCAAATTTTCGAATCTCAGTTGAGTGTTCTTTAATAACTAGCTTGCAAATAACTAAATGGCTGTAACTAAGTAAAAATTAAAGGTTGTAAACAATTATGAGAAAAAGCTAAGGCAATGATTTCCCCTATTGATTGAATCCCTTCTGTTTATGCTCAGACAAATTTACCCACACATCTCTATCAATCATGAACGCTAATCTTACCGTAAACCTCTCCCGAGTAATCACAGTAATTTACTATTGCACTCTCCCGAGATACACTAGCTTACTTTATTTAGCACAATTCAATTTAGATTGCACCCAAGGCTTCATTATTCCTAATCCCGCCTTTAAACCCGCAATTATAGATTCCTCTAATAATCTAGGAGTGGTGTTGTTCAACAATACCCTAAATATGCACTCTTTTCCAAGTTATGCACACTAAATAGGCACAACTAATTGAGGATCCTGTCAATTAACTACAACGAACACGAAGTTGAACAAATAAAGATTAAACGAGCAATTTGTATTCACATAAACAAGAAGTTCATCACCCAATAGGTTCCATCAACGCCTTAGACAAGGAATTTAGCTACTCATGACTATGGGAACATAAACTAAGCTTGAATTCATCATAAAATCAAAAGAAAAGAAGAAAGATGTTTAGAGTACTTTCTCACAATTGTTTTTCTTGCTAAGAAACCTAAAAAATCAATACATGCCTCTCTTGGGCGAAGTCTAATATTTTAAATAGGGTTTAGGTCTAAAATTCCCGTAATTGACACTTTGGTCCCCGAAGTTTCTGCGCCTGCCGCGGTTCTGCCGCGGTCGCGGTAGAACCGCGGCCAAACACCCTCGCGGAATCTCTGAACTTCTGCAGCTGCTTCCCACCGCGGTTCTGCCGCGGTCGCGGTGGAACCGCGGTTGATCCAGTTCTCTGAATCTTCGGCCTGTTTTTGCACGGGTCACTTAGGAAATTTCACAGTTGGCCTCTTTTTCATCACTTTTGACTCCAAAACTGCTCCTTAGTCGTCTTTATACATATATACCTACAAATCATGAAAAGCACTAATAAGAGCATTTTGTCATCACTTTTAGCATTAAAACTACACAAGA
>NW_017679757.1:9612-10744 GCF_001879085.1 Nicotiana attenuata | reverse complement strand
GCAGGGTCCCAAATGAATTGGCTTATTCGAAAAAGGCCTTGTTCTTTGGAAGATCTATCTAATCCGATGAGAATGGGCTCATTGCCTCATCCCTCCACCCTTCTCCACTTAAGTACCAGGCTTTTATATGTGGCAGGATTAAACATGTGATGTGCCTTTAGCCCGCACATCACGAGTTGCACTCTTAGTCTCTTGCCACTAGACCAAAGTCATGGGGCAAGAAATCTTACTTCTTGTATCCATTTTAACTGTGCTGGGTTAAAAGGTAGCTTCAATTTCAAACACAAAACCTCTCAAATATAACTCGTTAACCGTCTAATTATCCGCTTTCAGCTTGAACTAGACAAGCAAGTGCGCATAGAAAAAGATCCTTTTAATTGTACTTAAAACTCTAGCCATAAAGTGTATTAACAAATTCAAAAAGAGAAATTGAAAAGGGTAAATGCAAATAACAAGAGCACTAGAAAATAAAATAAATACGTAATTCAGAGTATTACCTTAATGTAATATGCTTTTTTGATCTCAGATTCGGTGGCCGTAGGGCTGACTCCCAAAATGTCATAGTATTCCGTCTCCTTCACCATCGATCTCAATTTTTTCAATTTTTTCCCTTCAAATTGATCAATTGATTGAACCAATTAACCGATAAGATTTGAAACTGAAGCCCTTAATTAACTGCTATCAAGTAAAAAGGGGATCGAAAAACAGATTGAGCACGAAATAGCAATCATGTAAAAAATTTAAGAAAAAAAGATCGATCGTTTGATGTGCAAACCGAACAGAAGGGATAAATTTTCAGAGTTTAAAGATGATGAAGAAATCGCAACATCAGAATTGATAAGTATGGATGGTCCTCCTGTTTGACCCTGGCTTCCGTTTGCGTTGACTAAATGCGCTATGCCAGATAGGACGGGTCCAGGTGAACCTTGGATTTCGTAATTTCAGGGTTTTCCGCGTTAAATAAGTTAGGCATTTGGAAATAAAAAATTGTAATTTTTGAAGGAAAAAAAATATATCTGAAGAAAAGTTGAGAAAGTATTTGAAATTTTAAATTATGTTTAGATATTGCATTTCATTTGAGAAATATTATAATTACATGGAAGAAAATTAAGTTTTACTTGAAAAAAAAAAG
>NW_017679757.1:4849-5612 GCF_001879085.1 Nicotiana attenuata | reverse complement strand
TGCATAACCAAAATTAGACTTTTCGAAACCGTCCCAATCATGTCGGTTTCACTTCGGTATCGGTACGGTTCGGTTAATTTTCGGTATTTTTTTAAATGTCATATAAAATTCACCAGTAAAAGTAGAATGCAATAACATGCGTTCTTTTATAGGACTTAGCAAAACTCTCTAGATATTTTTACGGTTTAAAAGGTGATGAATTAAAAAACATGAAAGATGACTAAAGTACAGATACATCAACTATTCGACAACAATGTAAAAGAAACCAAGTAAAAGCAAAGAAAATATAAATCACACGAGTGGAAAGATATTAACCAAGCTGGGACTCAAGAATAAAGTCTATATTAAATATTAAAAAAGATAAATCTAAATTATATGAAGGGAAACATATTCAATACATTATAGTTTGCTACTCATAATCGCTGGAATACTTTGTGTCTTGCTAATAAAGATACTTGAAATAACTTAGTTTAAGTATAAGTAGGATAATAGGTTTTAGGAACTAGTATTTTGAGTTTAATTACTTGTTGGCTTGTAACAGTTTTTATAATTTCAAGGCCCAATGAAAAATTTAATGCTTTATTAGTTTTAAGCTTACTATATAAATATATTTTTCACATGTAAAATTTATTCGGTACGGTTCGGTATTTTTTCGATTTATTTTTATAAAATTAAAACCTACCTAATTATCGGTACGGTTATAGATTTATATAAAAACCTACAGTTTCCTTAAAAGAACCTAAAAATCGGTTCGGTACGGTAC
>NW_017679757.1:0-4025 GCF_001879085.1 Nicotiana attenuata | reverse complement strand
TATTATTATTATTATTATTATTATTATTATTATTATTATTATTATTATTATTATTATTATTATTATTATTTTATTCCAACCTTGTCGGCTAAATAGGGCCTAACCCGCAATTCATCTTAAAAAGTACCTTTTCTAAAGAGTTTGGTTAGGTAAATCTTGGTAACTGATGTCACAAATAAACTTCTTAAACCACATTTGTCACAACCCAAAATTCGCTATATATTATTGTAACGATTCGGCCGGTCGTTTTGAGAATTTACGCCTCGATCTCCTATTAACTGCTTCTCCCGTGTCTATTTCTGCTATTGTGATTTGTCGGGATGATTCATTTTGAGTTTCGGAGTGTTTTGGGACACTTAGTCCCTGAATGAGAGTTTAAGTTTTAGAATTTGGACCGTAGTCGGAGCAGTGTGAAGGCGGCTCCGGAATGGAATTCCGTTAGCTCCGTTGGGTGATTTCGGTCTTAGGGGCGTGTCTGGGTTGTGTTTTTGAGGTCCGTAGCTCATTTATGCTTGAAATGGCGACAATGGAATTTTTGGAGTTTTCGGGCCAATAGTGAAATTTTGATATCGGGGTCGGAATCTGATTCCGAAAGTTGGAATAGGTCCGTAGTGTTGAATATGACTTGTGTGCAAAATTTGGGGTCAATCGGACGTGGTTTGGTTGGTTTCGGCATCGGTTGTAGAATTTTGGAATCTCAAGTTCGTTAAGTTTGGATTGGAGGGTGATTCGTGGTGTTAGTGTTGTTTGATGTGATTTGACGGCTTGACTGAGTTCGTATTATGTTTAGGATTGGTTGGTATATTTGGTTGAGGTCCTAGGTGCCTCGGGTGAGTTTCGGAGGCTTAACAGATTGGAATTTGGACTTAGGTAACTTCTGAATTTGCTGAACCTGTTGTTTTCGCACCTGCGGTGCCGCAGAAGCGACTTGGTAACCACAGATGCGGTCTGAGGCATGAAGACCATTGGTCGTAGATGCGGCTCAAGGACCGCAGAAGCGGAACCGCATTTGTGAGGAGTGGAGCGCATGTGTTGTGTTTGGAGACTTAATGAATTTTCGCAGGTGCGCTGATTGGAGCTAAATGAATTTTCGCAAGCGCGGTTCCCTAGCCGCAGAAGCAGCCCCACGACCGCAGATGCAGTAACCGCTTGGCAAAAATATAAAATTTCGAGGTTTTGAAGTTCATAACATCAAATTCGATTTTGAGCTTGGGAGAAGGCAATTTTGTAAGGTTTTTGAAGAGGAAATCAGTGGGTAACGATTCCTAACCCTATTTCGTTTATATTTTATCAATCTATTATTGTTTTACCCATCTAATCAAGGAATTTGAGTGGAAAAATGGAAATTTGGGGGAAAAGTTCCCCAACCGAGTTTTTGGGTTTTGATCGGGTTTTAGTTATCGGAATTGAGTAATTTTTGGACGAGTGATCTCATGAGTGAATGAGTGTTCTAAATTGGTAACTTTTACCCGATCCCGAGACGTGAGCCCGGGGAGGATTTTTATGCGTCTTTCTAATTTCTCGCCGTAGCTTTAAATTCATTAGTTAAATTAGTTGCTTGTAGTTTTATTTACGTTATGTAACTGATTTGATTAGATTTGGGCCACTCGGAGTTGGATACTCGTGGCAAGAACGTGTTTTCGGATTGATTGTGAGCTGGTTCGAGGTAAGTGGCTTGCCTAACCTTGTGTGGGGGAGCTCCCCTTATGATTTTGGTACTGTTGTTATATGAAATGCCGTGTATGTGAGGTGACGAGCGCGTACATGTGCTAATTGCTGAAAAACCCCGTTTTCATTAAGTAAATATCTATGTTTTCCTTTAATTGATCAATACTAGTATATGAAGCCTCCTGTTTAGCTTAGGAAAGCATGATTACGTGACTTAATGATCTTAACTGCTTTAATTGCTTACTTGAATCTTGTTTAGCATGTTTAGGGTAGAAGTTACATGTTTCCTTGATACGAACCTGAATAGAGCTGTAGACTTCCTTCTTGAGACTGTTGTGCATATTTATTTGGTTGTGTATTTACTTTGGGACTACGGAATGGTATTCCGAGAGATCCCCCTGCACATTTATATTAGGGACTACGGGACGGTATCCAGGGAGATCCCCATGTACTGGATATTTACTTTGGGACTACGGATCGGTATTCCAGGAGATCCCCCTACACATTTAAGATTTGGACTACAGGCCGGTATCCCGGGAGATGCTATGCACATTTTATGCTTGGGACTACGGGACGTTATCCTAGGAGATCCCCTGTTGCTATCTCTGTGTATCGAGTTATTTCATTCTGTGATTTCTTCTTTATTGACTGTTGGTATTTTAATTATACCGTCGCACTTCATATTGATTTACCTTGTTATGTATATAACCAGTAGGGCCCCGACCTTCCTCGTCACTACTCGACCGAGGTTAGGCTTGGCACTTACTGGGTACCGCTGTACTGTACTCATGCCCTTTCCTGCACATGTTTTTCGTGTGCAGATCCAGGTTCTTCTGCTCAGCCATACTATCCGTGAGGCGAGGTGATCCAGAGACTTCGAGGTATATCTGCCGCGTCCGCAGACCTAGAAGTCCCTCTCTATTCTCCCTGCAGTTATACACTTCTTGTATTTTTCCTTGTTTAGACTTCTGGAGCTAGAACACTATGTATTTCTTTAGCTTGTGATTCATCAGATTCCGAGTTTTGGGAGTGTTATTATTGGTCAAGAGTGTTATTATTGTATATGCCGAGCGGCATTTTAAACACTTTATTTATGTTTACATGTCAGTTGGCTAGTTTTGTACTTTTAATTCTTTTTCCGCTAATTGTTAGGCTTACCTAGTCGTAGAGACTAGGTGTCGTCACGAGAGTTTGAAGGGAGAACTTGGGTCGTGACAAGTTGGTATCAGAGCTCTAGGTTCATAGGAGTCATGAATCACAAGCCGGTTTATTAGAGTCTTGCGGATCGGTACGGAGACGTATGTACTTATCTTCGAGAGGCTATGTAATTGTTAGAAAAATTCCACTTCATTTGATTCCTTGTCGTGTGAGATTATTGATTTCAAGATTCTAAACCTCTGTCTTCTATTCTCTCATAGATGGTGAGGACACGTGCTACCGGAGATGATCAGACACGCGCGCCCCCTACTAGAGCCGCAAGAGGTCGGGGCCAAGGTAGAGGCCGAGGACGCACACGTGGTGTAGCTAGAGCACCCGCGCGAGCTGCTACAGAGGAGCCACCAGTAGCACCAGCCGGAGCCCAGGTGCCTGATACGCCTACTGCTACTACTACTCCAACTCTCCAGGAGACCCTTGCACAAATCATGAGCATGTACACCACTCTAGCTCAGGCAGGGTTGATTCCCCTTGCTGCAGCCACATCTCAGGCCGGGGGAGGAGCACAAACTCCCGCCGCTCGCACCCCAAAGCAGCGGGTTCAGGTTGATCAGATCCTAGAGGTTATACCGGTACCGCCTGTAGCCCCAGTTCAGCCCGAGGAAAGGGCAGTAGCTTCAGAGGAGGAGCAGCGGAGACTTGAGAGGTTCAAGAAGTACCAGCCTCCTACATTCAGTGGTCTAGAATCGGAGGATGCCCAGGGATTTCTGGAGGAGTGCCACTGTATCCTTCTCACTATGGGTATATCAGGGTCGAGTGGGGTTTCTTTCACTGCCTTCCAGCTTCGAGGAGCAGCCTATCAGTGGTGGTGCACTTTTGAGTTGGACAGATGACCTGAGGCAGCTTCCCTTTCATGGTCCTAGTTTTCAGATATGTTTTTGAGGGAGTATGTCCCTCATAGCCTCAAGGATGCATGACGCGTGGAGTTTGAGCATTTGCGCCAGGGTTCTATGACTGTTTCGGAGTATGCTGTCCGTTTCGGTGACTTGGCTAGGCATGCACCGGCCTTGGTTTCTACGATTCGTGAGAGAGTTTGCCGGTTTATTGAGGGACTCATTCCCAGTATCAGGTCTAGCATGGCCCTGGAGCTGGAGATGGAATTTGCTTATCGACAGGTGGTGAGCATTGCTATGGAGAGTAGA
>NW_017679756.1:11043-15759 GCF_001879085.1 Nicotiana attenuata | reverse complement strand
AAAAGTCCTTCAATTTCTAATATAAATAAAGAAGGTAAAATATATATACTATTATTCATTTTTAAAACGTTGAGTCAAAGTAAACTCTTGAGTTTATAATCTTTCGATTTTTTTAACTCCAAAATTTTTGTAAGCCTTTTCATACGTTAGACCAAGCTCTCTTTATTCTTCCAATACAAGGTTAAATTTAATATTTTTATTTATGAATCTTACCTAGTTCAATAAGGAAAGATTTAATAACCAAAATTTAGTTAATTTTAAAATCCTAAATATTAGCGTGTAGTGTTATGTCCTAAATCTAATAGGATTATAAAGCTAATATCTAGAATTTCAGTTATGTCCTTTTATTATGAGTTATTATACTTAACATTATAAGGTTATTTTTGTAAACCAACATTGTATTCATGCTTTTATAATAACTAGTTACTATGTACGTGCGTTGCACGTAAATATTTAGTCAGAACTTTTATGTGAAAGAACAACTAACTAAATTTAGTAAGAATTATTTATAAGATGATATGATTATTGTAAAGTAATTAACGTGATAAAAATACAATAATTATTTAAATGCTAAAAATTAATGTTATTACATTAATAGAATACTTGAATTCAAAATTATATCGCCTTAACCTACAAAGATGATCAATTTAGTTNTACCCTCAATTACACATGAGATCTTCTAACATACACGTAAGGACCATACCAGTCAAGAACACTCCGCAGGAGATGATCCCTGCTTCGCCTCAATTTAGTACTTCAGCATACCATCCACCATCGTATACGTTACACAGTCATTAGTCTTCCTGAGTCTGAACTCATACCGCCGCATGCAATGCACTTCACTTCCCAACTAGGAGGTACGACAATGTTCTTCACGAGCCCATAATTCGGGCTACACATCAATCCATAATAGGAGTCGAATCACTTAACAGTTCATCTATTATCCTGCAGACTTCTTCATCACTACCAAGTCATATAATTACATCTCACAGTACTAACATACTCATCACATGAATACCAAACCGCCATTCCGGCTAATAGGGGCAATACTAAACATATAAGTTCAAAACACTTGCTCACACGATCAGCACCTCGGTGCTCAAGCCATAGGCAAGGATCCGGCCTCAAGTCCTCCAGACTGGCCCAACATACTCACGAAGATTACCTCTCGCCCCTCGATCGGGGAATCACAAATCATCAAGGCACATATAATACGCTCACGTGCGCATACAGACGTGTGGAAGGAATTTCAAGAGTTATACCTCAAGCTGAATCAAGTACGCACGATAAGAATTCCAAGAATAGGAATTTTTACTAAAGGTTCTGCAGCCTCTCGAGGATAAATACAGACGTCTCCGTACCGATCCGCGAGACTCTACTAAACCTGCTCATGACTCGTGAGACCTAGTAACCTAGGTTCTGATACCAACTTGTCACGATCCAATTTCCATACCCGGTCGTGATGGCGCCTCTCGTGAAGACAAGGCCAGCTAACTAACCCAAATCCTCTCTTTAACAATTATTAAATGTAAATGAATAGAAAGTACAACTTAATGGCATAAAAAAACTATTAATTACAACCCAACACAACCCGATGGGGGTGTCACAAGTCACGAGCATCTAAGGAAACCTTAACACAACTACAGGCCAAAAAATATATACAAGTAAAATTTCTGGAAAACAAAAGACAACATCCGGTGCCGCGAATGCTGGCGGTCACCTTGCTCAGCTACAATAACAATACCTTCAATCCGCTAATAACCCGCTACCGGGTGAACGATACCTGCAACTGCACGCGAGGTGCAGGGAGTAAAGTGAGTACTTCCAACTCAGTGAGTAATAAAGGTAAATAATAACTGAGAGGCAAGAAATCACGTAAGAGCACTCCATCATGCTATATAGGACAGTACAACCCTTTGAGAAAATAGTAAAAAAAAATCGTGAAAAATCCTTTAGAAAATATCTGGCTCAGTTTAAAAACCTCTTTTGAAAATATCCTTTTCCAACAGTCAAGCAAATGAATGCGTAATCAGATAGTGCAAGTCCGCACAAAAGTCAGCCCCTCGGGCATAGCACTCCATCAATAAATAACACCAGGGTATCTGGTAAACAGTGCAAGAAGTAGCATGGATGCTAATGATATGAGGGTGCTGAATGTCATGACACGTAGTACAAACAGGAACCAATGCATGAATGCAATGCAATGCACATGACCGCTGCGGCGTACAGCCCGATCCATTTGGGTACCCGCGCTCACTGTGGGGGTTCAGACTCCGGAGGGGCTCCTACAACCCAAGCACAATATCATCGTGACATCGCTGCGGCGTGCAGCCCGATCCACACTCAGTCCAGAATATGCATCTGAGTTATACAACAAAGTTAGATTTTAATTCTCAGTTCCAATTATTAGGAAATTATCGTTTAAGTCTTTAAAACCTTTGGAAGGTGACTAAGTATTTCGAAACAGTGTTTAAAACTCAGGACTGAAATCATATAGCATGCTGAATATCATGGAAGCAGTGATAATAATCCCCAAGGGATTCAAATAGTCGGCACACAACCCAAATATATCATAATAATTCAAGTAGGATGTTTACAAATCAATCTATAGTCCAAAGCACGTCTTGGACACCGTTCGGGGCGGACTAAGCCACAATCCCTACTCACAATCAACCCCGCACTCGTCATGGAGTGCGTGTCTCGCCTCAATATAGCTTCACAATGTGATACACCGGGGTTTCAAACCCCCAGGATATCATTTACAAGTATTACTCACCTCGAACCGGTGAAATCTCTAGCTCGCGATGCCTTTTCCCCTCGAATCAGCCTCCACGCGCGTCGAATCTAACCAAAATCAGAGCGAATACATTACAATATGCTAAGGAAACAATACCCAATCGAAAACAGCCAAGAAATAGTAGAAATCTCGAAACTAGCAAAACCCGAGTCCCGGGCCCGCTTCTCAAAAAATTACAAAATTCACATTACCGGATTCCTCGTCTCGCCACGAGTCCATACACAACAAGAACTCCCAAATCCGAGCTCAAATGACCTATCAAATCCCAATTTGAAATATCAAAACTCAAGCCCTAGCTTTACCCCTTTTTATTGAATTTCAAACAATTTTCACGTTAAATCTATCATAATCTCGTGTATTTAGGCGAAGTAACTTACCTCAAATCATTCCTCCTTGAATCCCTCTTCAAAATCGCTTCAAAGCTCGCTCAAAAATGATGGAAAATACATAACCCTCGCGGATGAAATATTATAATAAAAACCCCTTTCTGAACAGTTCTTTCCGCTTTTGCGGTCCTTTTTGTCGCTTCTGCGACACCGCTTTTGCGGTTACTTATCCGCTTCTGCGGTTCCTCAACTTTTCCCCAAGATCGCTTCTGCGGTCAACAAATCGCGTAAGTGGGTCCGCTTCTACGGTCCGCTGGTCCGCTTTTGCGAAAAAATCTCCCAGGCCCATTTTCGCTTCTGCGGGCCCCCTCTCGCTTCTGCGTGACCGCTTCTGCGGTCCATTTTCGCAGAAGCGGAAATACCAGGTACCAGATCCTTCAGCAGCCTTTAAACTCCAAATTTCATCCGGTTAACCATCCGAAACCACCCCGAGGCCCCCGGGACCTCAGCCAAAGGCACCAACATATCCCAATACATCATACGAACTTGCTCCAATCATCAAAACACACCTAACAACACTAAAATCATCAATTCACATCGGATTCAAGCCTAAGTTCTTCAAGAACTTCCGAAATGCACTTTCGATCAAAAACCCGACCAAACGATGTCCGAATGACCTGAAAATTTGCACACATATCCAAAATCACTTAACGAAGCTATAACAACTCTCGGAATTCCATTCCGACCCCCGGATCAAATTCTCACCATCCACCAGAATTCGCCAAAATACTAACCTCGCCAATTCAAGCCTAATTCTACACCGGGCCTCCAAAATCAATTCCGATCGCACTCCCAAGTCACAAATCATCCCCCGAAGCTAACCGAATCACCGAAAATCACACCGAGCCTTCTAACTCATAAGTCAATGTCCGGTTGACCTTTCCAACTTGAGCCTTCCTTAAAGAGACTAAGTGTCTCATTTCCTATCCAAACCAATTCAATTCAACTATAACTCACTCGTTGCTGATAATGAAACATGAAGAAGCAGTAAATGGGGGAAACGGGGCTGTAATACATGAGACGACGGGTCGGGTCGTCACATCCTCCCCAACTTAAACCAACGCTCGTCCTCGAGCGTACCCAGAGTCATCCTAGAAGCTAAGCAACAACTGAATAACTTTACCAAGCATACACCCGGGGTGATCTCACGTCACCCTATCTCATATAGGTCCGACAACACAATATAGCCGAAATCTCACAGTCCATTTAAACCATAAACCATAGAACCACATTGCACTTTCCGAAATCATACACAATATCAGAACCTCACATCTAAACCCAGAATAAACCCGAACCAGCTGTAATAACCCATACTTGCAACCTCAGGTGAAATCATATGATATACCACATAATCCAAACACTCGAAACGATAGCCTCTATTTACAGCAGTTGCCCATAATAACCAAATACCGATAGAAAACCTTTTATTAGCTAAAGTCTTATTCCAACACTTCCATATACTGCCAACAACAAATGAAACACGCGATAAACCGTAACCATTCCTCAGATCAACCATTCATGAAGCCACTTCCC